>NC_057742.1:43358425-43377887 GCF_004010195.1 Chiloscyllium plagiosum
ACCCCTCCTCCAGGTCATTTATAAAAATGACAAACAGCAATGGTCCCAAAACAGATCCTTGCGGAACACCGCTAGTGACGGCACTCCAAGATGAACCTTTGCCATCAACTACTACCCTCTGTCTTCTTCCGGCATTTCTCGATCTTCTGACCCTACAGTGAAGTCTATAGTACTCTCCTAGCAGTTATAGAACATAGAACATAGAAGAATACAGCGCAGTACAGGCCCTTCGGCCCTCGATGTTGCGCTGATCCAAGCCCACCTAACCTACACTAGCCCACTATCCTCCATATGCCTATCCAATGCCCGCTTAAATGCCCATAATGAGGGAGAGTCCACCACTGCTACTGGCAGAGCATTCCATGAACTCACGACTCGCTGAGTAAAGAACCTACCCCTAACATCTGTCTTATGTTTGCTTTATTTTGATTTTCAAGTACTGTCCATTTGCCTTCACTCGATGAGGTATCCATGAATTCATTTCTCTTTACAGCTGGAAATACTCTTGTCAGAATTGCGATAAAATCGACATTCTCTAACACTGCCCCCCCCCCCCCCCCCCATTGCGCCCGTGCTTACACACACACATACTTTGCATCTTTCCCTGTCTCCCCTGAAGGCACTATAACCTGTAATATTGAATAGCCACTCATGTCTCTCTCTCAACAACTCTCCGTGATATCAACTGCACCAATTCATGGTGGCTCAGTGGTTAGCACTGCTGCCTCACAGCACCAGGGTCCCAGGTTCAATTCCAGCTTGGGGCAACTGTCTGTGTGGAGTTTGCACATTCTCCCTGTGTCTGTGAGGGTTTCCTCTGGGTGGTCCAGTTTCCTCCCACAATCCAAAGATGTGCAGGTCAGGTGAATTGGCCATACTAAATTGCCCATAGTGTTAGGTACATCAGTTAGAGGGATATGGTTCTGGGTGGGTTACTCTTCGGAGGGTCCGTGTGGACTTGTTGGGCTAAAGGGCCTGTTTCCAAACTGCAGGAAATCTAATCTAATTCCTCATTTATGCTGATAACTCATCTACCTTGTTCATCAGACTCATTCATTAAAACGAATACCATCCAACATTGCTATCTTCCCTTTTGAAGGCATGAGAATGGGGTTGAGAAACATATTAGCCATAATCCATTGGCTGAACAGCCTTAATCTGTTCCTATATCTCACCATCTAGTGGTCTCAAAATGACATGGCAAAAATGTGAAGTGACCCTTGAAAATAAATCAAAATTAAGTTCAATACTTCATTCCCAGTTCAGGAATGACCTGTTGGCATTGGGCATTGTATAACATTGACCTTATCTGGTACTGAGCTCTTTAGCTTCATTCATCGGACCAGACCACAGACCAAGTGGGTATCATATTTGATTAACTGGGATAAATGTGATCTAATTGAGCCTCGTTAAAACACTCCATGTAATTAGTGGATGTGGCAGGAAAATGTTTCAGCCTGGTTTCAGGATGAAGATTTTCCTACACTGAGTCGTGGGGTCTGAATAAAATTAGCACAAATTTCCACCAAGTTTGTACGTTAATTTAAAATGCTTCTGCCTTTTTTTTTGCTCCACGAAGAAATTAAATATTGCAGATTGGTATTAAACTAAAAGTGCAGACCAGTCATGAACTAACTGAATGAAAGGAAAGACTTGATGTGATTGATGTCCTCCACTTTATCCAATTCTGTAGTCAGTGTCTTGTTTTCAGATCTATTCCAAATTTGGCACATGAGGAATAATGCCATATTTTAGGGAACGATATCACAACAATCAATGCAAAGTATTGTTGATCACATTAAACATATTAAAGAGAATTTCCATGGCTGTTCTCTGTTCCCGTAACACTTTATATCCTCTGCAAGTGCATGAGGACAAAGAGAATAATTGTAATTTATTGTATTTTATCCAAAATTTAGAATGTGATTTGGCACTCAGTGTAACCAACAGCATTTGCACGTAAGGTCCATGAACATGGAAATGAACTCATTATATACAGATTACTCTTGTAACAAGTATCAATAGATGGTCTTAAGTGAAGAAAGAACTCTGAAAGAAAGGTTACTCCATGGGTTACATCATGATACCTTTGTCGATTTTACTTTTTTCATAGGTTTCACTTGTTACAAAGCCAGTGTCTTTAGGAATAATTACACAGGGTATCTTACAGGTAATCACAATGTTTTCACAACCAAAATATAGAAACAATAGTAAAATAGTTTCAGCATTAGTTGGAAGTTGCCTTGTTGAAGGTGGTTTCTTCACCTTGTGAGAAAAGAGCCGGAAGACTGTGTGTTCTGATCCTTAAGACACATTTTTCATTGATTTTCTTTCAGAGGTGTCACCGAGTGGCAGATTACATAGTTACAATAATACCACCGCCCATAGAACAGGTCTTACTGGAGGCGACAGTAACGTTAACCTGCATTGTGTCCAATCTTCCTTTTGGAGTCAATGTCACCTGGATACAAGAAAATAAACCTCTGAAATTAGGGATTGCTGACCAGCCTGGAGAGAATCCTGACAACGTGATCAGCAAATTAGATATTTCTACTGAAGCCTGACTGAGTGGTGTTGATTTTGAATGTGTGGTGAACCATCAGAATCTACCGACACTTCTGAGAGACGCCATCCACAAGAAGAAAAGTGAGCGGTGAGAGTAAAGCACACAGTGGATCCCATGTGTAATTTAGATCCAGTAACATCAATGGCAGGCTTTGATTGGTAATGAACAAACACCGTTGGTAGCATTAATGATTTGTGTGATAGCAGGATAGCTAAGTAGCTGATTAAGGAAAAGACAGACCAAAGGATATTCTATTCTGATTAGGTCAGATAAGGTGGGAAGAGGCCTGGTTTGTGACGTAAACATCAGCAATGACAAATGGACATAATTTCCTAGTTGTGGGCTGGAAACATGGAGGCGACTTTCAAATTAAGCTCTTGACTTTTTTTAATGAATAGAATGTGTACCATTCTGCTTCTTTAAAAAATGAAAGTGAATACATTCCAAATTAAAAATGACATATTTTAATATTTAGTGAAATTGATTCTGTATTTTTATCGTTGATTGATATTTTTCTCAAATATTCTGCAGTGATTAATCCGCTGGAGCTATCAGTGTCTGTCCTCCTGCCACCAACAGAAGAAATCTCTGCTCAAAGGTTTCTCTTCCTCACCTGTTTAGTGAGAGGTTTCTCCCCCCGAGAGATCTTCATCAAATGGACAAACAATGACAAGCCGGTGAATCGCAGTAACTACAAGAACACCAAGGTGATGGCGGAGCGACAACAGCTCCTTCTTCATCTACAGCCTGTTATCCATTACAGCGGAGGAGTGGGCCAGTGGTGCTTCTTACTCCTGTGTGGTGGGACATGAAGCGATTCCATTGAAGATCATCAACAGAACAGTTGATAAACCCAGCGGTAAACCAAGTTTTGTGAACATTTCACTTGGACACTGTTAATCCATGTCAATAAAAATCTCAAAGTTGAAACTAATAATTAAACAAAAGTAATAAAGTTATTTTTTTCCTCCAATTGTGAATTAAGTATACGACTGTTTGATTAATTGTGTTTCCCACTTTTACTTATATTCCATCTGTACAGTCCAATTCCTCGGATGCTGCCTTACCTGCTATGCTTTTCCAGCACCATTCTAATCTAGACTCTGATCTCCAGCAACTGCAGTCCTCACTCTTGCCTTGATTATTGACGGGTCTAGGACTCGTGTCTTGTGCAAGTAATGTTCCCTTCTCATAACACCCTTGGTCAGAGACAGAGTAAAGCTCACTCATTACAGGATTCTGCAAAGTACCTTATCTGTCTTAAATCTCTCTGGGATAACAAGAGGTCATGCTTTCAAAGTGAGAGGTGGAAAGTTTAAGGGGGATACATGTGGCAAGTACTTCACACAGAGGATGGTGGGCGTTTGGAACGCGTTGCCAGCAGAGGTGGTAGAGGCAGGCACGGTAGATTCATTTAAGATGAGTCTGGACAGATGCATGAGTAGGTGGGGAGCAGAGGGATACAGATGCATAGGAATTGACTGACAGGTTTAGACAGTACGTTTGGATTGGCCCAGGCTTGGAGGGCCGAAGGGCCTGTTTCTGGGCTGTAAATTTTCCTTGTTCTTTGTTCTGAGATGAAATCTGACAATGTCCATTTTATGGCAAATGAAGACCACAAATTTTGAACTTGGTTTTCCTGATTCCCTGATTGCCTACTCTTACAAAAACAATGTCAACTCAAACTGCCACATCGCATCAATTGGGAATATATACTTAAGAGACTTTTACAATTTGTTTTGATTGGGACATACCAATCGCAAAGAATGCAGAAGAACTTGAAGTTAACCTTTGTTTCTGGGGAACTGCCAGGAATTTTGCACCAGTGCATTAGTTGACAGAAAATATCTTCACTTTTACACCAAAGAGAATGCACAGAAAAGTTGTTGTTGAGCAGATGGAGGAGGAGAGGAGAATAATTAACAGTCTGTACTTTAATCTCTGTGCAGAGTTTTCACAGTAGACATCCTCTGTAATGTAACCTAGTTGCTAACAGGAACAGTCAGCTTCTTGCTTACTGTCCGAAGATTTAAAATTTCCATGCAAAATAATACCTTTGAAGCATGCTGAACACGCTAGGATGTGTTAAGCATTTGTTAACATCGACTCCCCTTAATCCAAAAAACTAATGTTGACACCATCCCAGCTTGTATTCCAGAGTTTTGTCTCAGTTTTCTGGAGCACATGGGATAAATTCTCGTATTCGAATACCTGACATCATTTTGATTCACGTACAGAACACGAGCAGACATCTTCTAATCAGCATATTAAGAAATGGCATTATACATCTCTGGAGCAGTGGGATTTGAACTCAGACCTCTTGTCTCAGAGACAGCAATTCTATCACTGCAACAAAAGAGTCCTTCACAAAGCACTTACCTCTCCATGGCAATGAGAAATTTTCTCCACACCATCAGGGTGAGATCTAATTGTTGGCAATCCATTAAAATTATAACAACAATAAAAATTACAATTTGGTATGAGAGTAGAAATACACACTGATACAGAGAGATGCTCACAAATACAGACTAAAGACACATATACAGACTCTCATCTGAAGGCACATACTTATGCATGCAAACAAATGTGCAAACACACAACCACGTTCAGAGCCACACATGAAAATTTTTATTTGGACATTCATCTAAGCACTTACAAAAATGCATATACACTGAAAGAAAGGCACATGCACAAATTAACAGGAATATCCACACATAACCATGAAAAAAACATAGACACATGTTAACACAGAAATGGACACGAGTACATATACATTCATACAGCGTAATGCTTACAGATATGCATGCATAAACACTCCGATATAACATCCGAAAAATGTCCCCCATGTGTAGACTCACAGAGATATATGTGAGCACAGAGATAAACATTAATCTCATTATTTTCCCAATTTCATAATAACATATGATGGAAGAGGCCGCTTAATTATTTATTTTTAAAATGCATTGATCAGCACGTATACATGGTCACACTACACACAAATTCGGTCTCAGGGCATGAAATAAACAAGGAAAATGGCACAAGTGTCAGCAACCATCCACACACAATAACAGAAAAAACACATCAGGAGATGGTTTTGGATAAATTGCCATACAAGCAGACATCATCACATGAATACAAACATCCTTCAAAACATGGTGTTGCATGCTAAACTTTGTTGAGCATAAGCATGAAAATAACCTAATGTAGGTAGGATCTGAAATAGATACATGAAGACATATTTTAGATGGCACTAATGAAAAGTAAATATTCACAAAACATTAAAGATAAGCATAGTCATCAACAAAGTAGCATATTAGCATGACAATGCTTACACATTATGAAATGCATAAAATTTAGGTGCACAAACACGTCAATGAGCACACCAGCATTAAAGGAACATGAGTATGATAATTCATGCTAAAACTCCAACATGGGCAAGTGTGAAGTAAGAAGCACTCTTAACCACATCCACAAACACTAAAGGAAAAATATTCACCACAAGTGGTAGAAAAAAATAAATTAAGGGACATGTGCACAAAAACTTATTCCTAAAATCCACAGATCCTACAAACAAAAACATGAAGCAATGTTCTTACTGTGGATGTAAGTTATGTTCATGATTTGCCAAGTAGTTGGTCACCAATAAGTGAAAATGAAAATCACATTTGAACTCTCATCCAGTACACGCTACAATTTTCAACTAAACTGCTGTCACAGCCCATATTTAAAATATAATAACAGAATTAAAATAACTGTTCCAATAAAAAAGTCCTCAAATGATAAACAATGATAATATTCTTCAATTTAAAAAAAAAGACAATATAATTCATAATGTTCTGAGGCACTGAGTTCTTATCAGGCCTTGAATACTTACCCTCCATTGAGTGTTCTAGGCTGACCAAGATATCAAATTTGGCCAAGGCAAATCTAAATTGATGGATTATTTGAAAAACCTACAATTGTTTGCATAAGGGATTCATATTCCATATGTAGTGCCCAGATTAAATAAAATTATAACTATTGGAGAAGGCTTCAGAGAGTCTAGATCAGATAGGTTCCAGAATATGTGAACAGTTGCTGTGATTAGTTGCTGAATTCTGTCTTGCACCATATAGATCCCAATGGGTGAATATTTCCAGTCCTTCTGATCTCTGCCTTGCCTGATTGACATCGACCTATGATTTATAGTTTTTGAGGGCTGCTGTTCAGTAATATCCCTGTATCGTATATATCTCAGTCTCATTCCCTGGGATTATGACACAAGGTTGGAGGTACTTTCGATAGTATCGAGGGCTATTGCAGCACAACATAGACAGGATGCAGAGCTGGGCTGAAAAATGGCAGGTGGAGTTCAACCTGGATAAATGAGAAGTGATGCATTTTGGAAAGTCAAAGTCAAATACTGAATATAGGATTAAAAACAGGATTCTTGGCAGTGTGGAGGAACAGAGGGATCTTGGTATGCAAATACATAGTGAATAGTTTTGTTAAGAAAGCATATGGTGTTTTGGCTTTCATTAACATGGGGATCGAGTTTAAGAGCTGTGAGGTTTTGCTACAGCTCTACAAGTCCTTGGTGAGACCACACCTGGAATATTGTGCCCAGTTCTGGTCGCCCTACTATAGGAAAGATACAGAGGCTTTAGAGAGCGTGCAAAGAAGGTTTACCAGGATGCTGCCTGGACTGGAGGGCTTGCATTATAAAGAGACGTTGAATAAGCTCGGACGTTTCTCTCTGAAGAGAAGGAGGAAGAGAGGTGACCTGATCAAGGTGTATAAGATAATGAGAGGAATGGATAGAGTCAATAGTCAGAGACTTTTCCCCAGGGCAGGATTGACTAGTACGAGGGGACATAGTTTTAAGATATTAGGAGAAAGGTATAGAGGGGACGTCAGAGGAAGTTCTTTTACTCAGAGAGTTGTGAATGCATAGAATGCATTGCCAGCGGTGGTGGTGGAAGCAGAGTCATTAGGGACACTTAAGCGACTGCCGGACATGCACATGGATAGCAGTGAGTTGAGGGATGCCTAGGTTGTTATTTTATTTTACATTAGGATTAATCCTCGGCACAACATTGTGGGCCAAAAGGCCTGTTCTGTGCTGTACTTTTCTATGTTCTATGATTTGACAAGGTGTGGTGTGTCAAATAGATCCCAAGATTTGTGCTCCTTGACACTTAAGTGTGATAAAAACTCCAGTTCAGCGAATCCATCCTTGGTTTGTGTCACGTGTTGTGTCTGCATATTTGTCTGAACACTGACATTTTTGGCTGATGAATGTTTAGTTGGGCATTTCAGCTGGCGATTTATGTACTACTAACCCAGGCTATCCCAACATTTGGAGTACTTTTAGTTTAAATAGAGTAGAGCAAGCTTTCAAACTCCATTGCCTGTCTTTTTTAGACTTCTAGTGGAACAAAGCTTGCGGTTTTTATCATTACTTGATCTGAGGTCATGACCCTTTGTGCATAAGAGGAAATGCTCTCTTATCATTCTGCCTCTGGAGTGTTCCCATAAGACATACCAAGAGAAAGATGCATTTACATTAGTGGGCCACACTCTCACCCAGAGTGGTGGCAGCACTGCAGATAATACTCAGGCAGAATAGAATGATTAATGTGGAAGCAGTTGTCCAGATGTTGCCATTTTCATTTTTATAGTCTTCAAGTGTGACCTATTGAATCTACGAATATAAAACCGAGAGAACGTAGTTAGATTGTTTATTGATCCAGTCTAATCTATCGGCATCAAAATAATGTAAGCAGAGACCATTAGATCTTCTTTTAGCAGTCAGGTGTTTCTCAAATGTGACTCTCTATCTGTCTCTATCCTTGCATTATTGAATCTGAGCAAGAACTTGCTAACACTAACTGCACATATTCTTTCTTTATTATCCATGTCAGAACATTATGAATTAAAAAAAAATGAAGAATATTATCATTGTTTATCATTTGAGGACTTTTTTATTGGAACGGTCATTTTAATTCTGTTATTATATTTTAAATATGGGCTGTGATAGCAGTTTAGTTGAAAATTGTAACATATACTGGATGAGAGTTCAAATGTAATTTTCATTTTCACTTATTGGTGACCAACTACTTGGCAAATCATGAACATATATTACATCCACACTAAGAACATTGCTTCATGTTTTTGTTTGTAGGATCTGTGGACTTTAGGAATAAGTTTTTGTGCACGTGTCCCTTAATGTATTTTTTTCTACCACTTGGGGTGAATATTTTTCCTTTAGTGTTTGTGGATGTGGTTAGGAGTGCCTCTTACTGGATGTATTTTCAATTTGATACCAGGTGCACCGAAAACTTGGAGAAATAAACTGCAACAAACAAGAAATGGGTAAAAATCATTGTGCTACGAATAATCTATCAGTAAGATTCGTGTAAAAATTAATTTCCTGTTTTGTCCTTGCAGTTCACAGAGCTGATTAATTAGTGCTGTGTCTTTGATAATTTTCAGCTATCCGTCATTCTACATTTAGTTATTGTAGCTACCATATGGATTACTGCATCTCCCTATGTACCTAAACAAAAATTCTAAATAAAATAAAGTAGAACTGCAAATTAAATACTCTCTCTAATTATTAAACATTTAACAAATCAATGACATCAAATTAGAAAGGGAATGTGCACAACAGTCGACTCTGAGGACTGCAAGAAGTTACAAAATGGCATTAATAAATTTACAGGATGGTCAAATAATTGACAAATGAAGTTAAACACAGATAAATGTAAGGTGATGCAGGATACTATTGAAAGGTGCACGTCTAAGTGCGGGAAACAAACAAAGGGATCTCATAAAATTACATCAGTCACTAAAAAAAACACAAAAGGTTACGAAGGCCATAAAAATGCAAACTAAGCCCTCAGCTTTATCTCTAAATGGACTGATTTAAAAGTAGGGATGTCTTGCAAAGTCCCTATAAAAATTTGATTAGACTATAATTAAGAGCATTACGTGCAGTTCCAGTTGCCATGTTACAGAATGGATACAGACGTACTACAGAGGGTGAAGAGAATATTTATCATGTTGATACACAAATTTATGGATGTTTATATCAAGAAAGAATTGTTGTTGTTCACTTCTGTCTTGAAACGAAAAGAAGCCTTATGGCTCTAAAATTAGAGCGGGTACAAAAAAAATTCCTCTGTGGGGTAGAGCACAACTAGTGTTTGTCAATGAAAAAAAACAAGAAATACAAAAGAGAATTCAGAAGAAACCTCTTCACTGAGAGAATGACGAGAACAGGGAATATGTGACATAAATAGTTTAGATGTATTTCAAAGAAACTCGGCGAGCACATGGAAGGGATGGGAATAGAGAATTGCAAAGGGCAATTTAGATGAGGGAAGATGCAAATCAGCTCCAGGGGAACATAAGCATTGGCTTGGACTGGTTGTACCAAATGGTCTGTTTCTGTTCTATGTGTCCTCTGTAATCCTCTGTTGAAAATCACTATAGTATGAAACAAATAAAGTATTTTTAACATCTAGAGGATTATAAAGTTGTTCATAAAATTAAACTCAAGTGTAGAGCACTGAATGTAAATGATTTTAGCAAATGGTCACTCTTCAATATGGTATGGGAAAGTATAGTTTGTTTGGTTAGATTTTATTTTTGTTGATACATTTTCCCTTTGATCTGCCACATACAGTAGTTGGCAGAGATTAAGCTGATTGCTGAAATGGTCCTCGAGTTCCCAGCTTCATTTACTGGAAGCATCTGGTGTTTCTGCAGTAGATCAAAAATATTTTGTCTCACTGTTGACCATTATCTGGAAAACCAGCTGCAAACTATAACCACTACCTGTGCGTAAAGAAATCTACTCAGCAACAATGCTGGAGAAAATTTTATTTTTCAGTTGTGTAACTTGGAGAACAATCCCTCCTCTCATTCATGGAAATATTTGCAGAGTCTCAGACATGATCTAAGCATCAACAGTTCACTGGAGGATCATTACAGCACTGTATAATATTAAGAAAAATTGATAAATCATCATTGTCATGGAGTGACACAGCATGGAAACAGACCCTTTGGTCCAACAGTCTCTGCCAGCCAAAAACCCAAACTAAACTAATCCCACCTGTGTGCTCTTGGCCCATATCCTTCCAAACATGTATATTCATGTACTTATCCAAATAACTTTTAGAAGTTGTAGCAGTACCCATATCCAACTCATTCCACACACAAACTATTCTCTGTCTAAAAAGTTGCCCCTAATATCTTTTCCAATTTTTTTCTCCTCTCACTTTCACCCCTCAAACTGTTACGCTCCAGTGAAAAAAGTTCCAGTCGATCTGGATTTACAAAAGGTGACTCTGTTCCCTCACATTCTCCTGTGTTGTTAAACTAAAGATCTTTCCGCCACCCCAGGTCCACACAGAGCATCCCTTGATACTATTTCAAAGAATTGAAAGGAAGTTATCCCAGCCATATTGTTCAATTTTATTTTGTTTCAAACATCACCATAAAAATAGATGTAGATATCATTGCTGATTTATGGGAGAATGCTGTGTCACCAGTATCTACTGAAATACCTACATTAATCTCCTGGATATGCTTTGCGGGTGGACCTCTAGCTCACAAATGCAATTAGACATCAGGGAACAGGGAACAGGGAACACCCGCCCGGCTCACCTTGTACATTGCTCTTTGTGAAAACCATGTTGTCAATAATCTGTCAAAAGATGTTTTTTTTCTAACTTTCGTAATTCCTGTTACTGATGTTGTCTGAATGAAGGGATGTTTCTGTTGGCATTTCTGGGAAACATGTGTGCATTAATTTTCATGTCGGTTTACTTTGATATTAAGTCAAGGATAGTTACAATGACTCGAGAAACAAAGTATAGAAACTGGCCATTAAGCTCCTTAGGCTGCACCAACTGATGCCGTTATCACACTCTGGCTCTGTTTTCAAGTGGCACAGGTCCCATGGGTGAAGTGATCTCTCTCTGTCATAGAGTCATAGAGATGTACAGCATGGAAACAGACTTTTCGCTCCAACCCATCCATGCAAACCAGATATCCCAACCCAATCTATTCCCAACTGCCAGCACCCAGCTCATATGTCTCCAACCCTTCCTATTCATGAAACCATCCAAATGCCTTTTTAAATGTTGCAATTGTACCAACCTCCACGACTTCCTCTGGCAGCTCATTCCATACATGTACCACCCTCTGCTCCTTAGGTCTCTTTTATATCTTTCCCCTCTCACCCTAAATCTATGCCCTCGAGTTCTGGACTCCCCCAGCCTAGGGAAAAGACTTTGTTTATTTATCCTATCAATGCCCCTCATGATTTTGTAACCATCTATAAGGTAACCCCTCAGCTGCCGACACTCCAGGGAAAACAGCCCCAGCCTGTTCAGCCTCTCCCTATAGCTCAAATCCTCCAACCCTGGCAACATCCTTGTAAATTTCTTCTGAACCCTTTCAAGTTTCACAACACCTTTTCGATAGGAAGGAGACCAGAATTGCATGCAATGTTTCAACAGTGGCCTAACCAATGTCCTGTACAGCTGCAACACGACCTCCCAACTCCTGTACTCAATACTCTGACCAATAACTGAAAGTGCACCAAATGTCTTCTTCACTATCCTATCTACCCTCGACTCCACTTTCAAGGAGCTATGAACCTGCACTCCAAGGTCTCTTTTTTCAGCAACACTCCCTAGGACCTTACCATTAAGTGTGTAAGTCCTCCTCTGATTTGCTTTCCCAAAATGCAGCACCTCGCATTTATCTGAATTGAACTCCATCTGCCACTTCTCAGCCCATTGGCCTATCTGATCAAGATCCGGTTGTAATCTGAGGTAACCTTCTTCACTGTCCACTACACTTTCAATTTTGGTGTCTTCTGAAAAGTTACTAACTATACCTCTTATGCTTGCATCCAAATCATGTATATAAATGTCAAAAAGTAGACGACCCAGAACCGATCCTTGTGTCAATCCACTGGTCACAGGCCTCCAGTCTGTAAAACAATCCTCCACCACCACCCTCTATCTTCCACCGTTGAGCCAGTTCTGTATCCAAATGGCTAGTTCTCCCTGTATTCCGTGAGATTTAACCTTGCTAATCAGTCTCCCATGGGGAACCTTGTTGAACGCCTTACTGAAGTCTATATAGATCACATCTACCATTCTGCCCTTATCAAATCCTCTTTGTTACTTCTTCAAACGCCTCAATCAAGTTTGTGAGACAGGATTTCCCACATACAAAGCTATGTTGACTATCCCTAATCAGTCCTTGCCTTTCCAAATATATGTACATCCCGTCTCTCAGGATTCCCTCCAACAACTTGCCCACCACTGATGTCAGTCTCACTGGTTTATAGTTCCCTGGCTTGTCCTTACCACCCTTCTTAAACAATGGCACCATGTTAGCCAACCTCCAGTCTTCCGGCAGCTCACCTGTGACAATCGATGATACAAATATCGAAGCAAGAGGCCCAGCAATCACTTTCCTAGCTTCCCACGGAATTCTAGAGTATCAGGTCCTGATCAGGTCCTGGGGATTTATCCACCTGCTTGCATTTCAAGACATCCATAACTTTTTCCTCTATAATATGGACATTTTTCAAGATGTCACCATCTATTTCCCTACATTCTATATCTTCCATGTCCTCTTCCACAGTAAACGCTGATGCAAAATACACGTTTAGTTTCTCCCTCATCTCCTGCGGCTCCACACAAAGGCTACCTTGCTGATCTTTGAAGGGCCCTATTCTCTCCCTAGTTATCCATTTGTACTTAATGTATTTGTAAAAATCCTTTGGATTGTCCTTAATTCTATTTTCCAAAGCTATCTCATACCTCATGTCCCCTTTTTGCCCTCCTGATTTCCCTGTTAAATATACTCTTACTGCCTTTATTCTCTTCTAAGGATTCACTCGATCTATCCTGTCTATACCTGACCAATGCTTCTTTCTTTTTCTTAACCAAGCCCTCAATTTCTTTAGTCATCCAGCATTCCCTATACCTACCTGCCTTCTCTTTCACCCTAACAGGAATATACTTTCTCTGGATTCTCCTTATCTCATTACTGAAGGCTTTCCATTTTCCAGCCGTCCCTTAACCTGCGAAAATCTGCTCCAATCAGCTTTTGAAAGTTCTTGCCCAATACTGCCAAAATTGGCCTTTCTCCAATTTAGAACTTCAACTTTTAGATCTGGTCTATCTTTTTACATCACTATTTTAAATCTAATAGTCGGTGAGGTCGCTGACCCCAAAGCACTCCCCTGCTGACACCTCAGTCACCTGCCCTGCCTTATTTCTCAAAAGTAGGTCAAGTTTTGCACCTTTTCTAGTAGGTACATCCACGTACTGAATCAGAAAATTGCCTTGTACACACTTAACAAATTCTTCTCCATCTAAACCCTTAACACTATAGCAGTCCCAGTCTATGTTTCGAAAGTTAAAATCCCCGACCATAACCACCCTATTATTGTTACAGATAGCTGAGATCTCCTTACACATTTGTTCCTCAATTTCCCTCTGACTATTAGGGGGCTATAGTACAATCCCAATAAGGTGATCATCCCTTTCTTATTTCTCAGTTCCACCCAAATAACTTCCCTGGATGTAATTCCGGGAATACCCTCCCTCAATACAGCTTTAATGCTATCCCTTATCAAAAACGTCACTCCCCCTCCTCTCTTGTCTCCTTTTCTATCCTTCCTGTAGCATTTCTATCCTGGAACATTAAGCTGCCAATCCTGTCCATTCCTGAGCCATGTTTCTGTAATTGCTATGATATCCCAGTCCCATGTTCCTAATCATGCCCAGAGTTCATCTGCCTTCCCTATTAGGCCTCCTGCATTTAAATAAATGCAGTTTAATTTAACAGTCCTACCTTGTTCTCTGCTTTGTCCTTACCTGCCCTGACTGTTTGACTGTTTCACTGTCATGAAAACTTTCTAATACTCTAAATCCATCTTTCCTACTTTCTCTAATTCAGAGGCCTTGATTCACATGATTTATACCGGAAATGTTCCAAGGTTTCATTTCAACGATATCACAGATCAATAAACTCCACCCAACACTCTGTCTAGTGATATGAAAATTAATAGTCTGATTGATGGTCCCAAACAATACCTGAGACAACATCCCTTTACTCAACTAAAGTCAGCAACATAAATTAACAAGGTCCACACCGTACTTGTAAACAGATCACCAACTTCATCTGCAGTTAGATGCAACTTAAAATTCAGAACATTGCACAGAAGACAGATGAGCCTTCATAACATTGGAAATGATTTTTTTGGATAAAATAATCCATCATAGATTTGCTCAGAGTAACTTGTGTGAACCAACTTGTTGGATTTTTTTGTGTGAGGTAACACACGAAATGTTAATTTATCTGAATTGATGTGAACCATTTGCACTTCAAAAGTTATTTGAAAACGTCCTTCACAACAGGTATGCGAGCACATTTTAGAAATCATTGATCAAAGGGGACAGTTGCTTTCAGTCCAAAGAAAGATCTATAGTGATATTTTATAAATGTTTGGATCTGTGATTGCTTTTATTTATATTTTTGACTAAGATGTTGGCGTACAGTGCACAACTTCGCAATTTGCTATAACATGAAACTAGTAAACATTGTGAATCAGGAAGACGATAATTCAGGATTTAATAAGTATCTAGCAAGATTCATGGAATGGGTTGACGAGTAATACATGAAATTTAGACAGTGTGGAAACAGGCCTTTCAGCCCAACCAGCCCATATCGACCCATTTCCCTCTGAATGATGCACCTAACACTAAGAACAATTTTAGCATGGCCAATTCACCTGACCTGCTCATCTTTGTGACTGTGGGAGGAAACCCACGCAGACACGGGGAGAAGGTGTAAACTCCACACAGACAGTCGCCTGAGGTTGGAATAGAACTGGGACCCTGGTGCTGTGAGGCAGAACTGCTAACCACTGAGCCACTGTGCTGCCCCCAAAACACCCCTTCCAAAGTGTTCCCTGTGCAGAATGGGAAATGGAAGATCCTTGAAAAACTTCTCAAGTGTAGGGAAGGTGCTTGTATAAAGGGGCACCCAGATTTGAGACCTCTTGATCGGCAGTCAAATGCTCTGCCACTGAGCTATACCCCACACATAAAGCACCCCGCCACATTTAGCATAGACATTTTTGAAATGATTAATTTAGTGAGGAAAAATGTAGAGACACAAATTCCTGTCCCTGTTTCCATTTCAATACACCATAAATTACTTATTTATCATATTCTAAAATACTTGTATCCTTGTCTGTTTATATTTAATACACCTTGTCTTGTTCGTGGGCTAAGAATGTTTCTTTATTTATTTCACTCCAGACTATTTCTATTATATGGTGTACTTTGTCTCAGTAGTGACCGAACTCAGTCTGGTAACAGCTTATATCACTGGAGTTGCTTTTTCAGAAAGTGAATCTCTCCAGACTGTATGTGTATGATGTCAAAATGCTCTGTTCCTGCTGATATCAAAATAAATCCTGTTAATGTCATCCCAAATTCTGTCTCGGTTATTTTATATTTCTCCATTGTAAATGAACAGAAACAGAAAACAATCTGGTTGTTCTGGGTCATATCAACACCTTGCAATTATTAGGAACGTGCAAGGACCATGACTGGTAACTCGGAGAAACCAATGTTTAAATCTTCTACTTAAAGCAAAATATGACTAAAAAGTTTAAACACAAGAAGCTGACTGAAGGAAATGCTAGTATCACAAATTTCAATAATATTTTAAACTTTTTTAACATTAGGAATTTTTAGTCATAGTTTTTGAAAGAATTGAGAAAATAATTAATTCTCTGTCTTTCAAAGACAGAGGATTTGCAAAGTTTGAAAGTATAGTGTTGTGCTCTATTTGAATTCAATGTCAGTCAGAGTTCGATACAGAAAAGGTGATCTGTCCATATATTGTACTGTTAATCTAACTGACAGACATATCTGTCTGTACAGAAGAATGCATTCTTTGCCTTTGTTTAGTTTATCAAAATCTAGGAAATAGATCAAGTGGACTATATTCGGCTGGGGAAGTAATGGATACAGAAGACAGAATCTTAATCTAGAACATGAAATCTAAAGAAAGAGTAACAAAATGTACAAGACCAAAGACATTAAAAGGTACAGTCAATGTATTCCAGATCTTAGAGAATCAAATGAGCTTGTTACATGGTCTAGAATTGGAATGTGAAACAGAGATTGACAGATCGCTTTGTAAATGTCACCTCGATGCGATCGTTTCACACGCCTTGGCCTGATATAAGCCGCATTGGAAGATGTTTCCTCCAGATTGTATCCCCAGGATTTATTGTATGATCAGAAATGAGATGTGTGGCTTGCTGCAGGGACTGAGAAACAGGAAGTTATGAGTCAGCTGAGAATGACACACCAGGTGCCACTTTCCTGTTATCAATCTTCCTGCCTGTGAGGGTGAACACACACTGACAGCATCAAGAAGAAAAGGACAGATTGCTGTTGGTTTCAATATTGTATTCAATTCAATTTCTATTTTCCAGAATGGAACAGAAGACACACAGGATTATTTAAGATACAGTGCATTAACAGTCAGAGAGATAAAAAGAGTTATCACTGGACAAACAGTAGTTTCGCTCATAAACCTTTGTTTAAAATTAGAAAGCTTTAGGGAAGTCCAGCACTAACACAGGTAAAAGGCAAGGAGAGGTTTTTATCAGAGAACAGGTCTTTCTGCCTTGGAAGTTTCCTCTGTGGTACTTTGCAATTCTCATTTTTTTCTTCTATTAATGTAAGATAGCAGGAAGATTTTTAAGATTTGAGTAAATGTATTAGACACATTTCTAGGAGAAAGAATTAAATTGATTCAGTAAATCTGGTGTTGTGCCACGAGATTTGATTAAATAATGACTTCAGATAGTAGTGATCATCTTCTGAATTTTGTATTTGTTTTGAGGTCACAAACAATGGGCTTAAAACTAGTATTAAATTAAATAAGGACAATTATGAAGGCATGAAAACAGAACTAATTAAAGTGAGCTGGTACATCGTTTAAAGGACTAACTAATAATGGTGCCGTAGTGAACACTTGAGTAAATATTTTAGAATACACCACAAAAATAATTTCTGTCGCATGAGATAGAGAAACATGAAATGAATATAGAGTTTTAAGTCTTTAGTGTGTCTTTGAGTTGTAAATTAAGTTTTAACCTTGGACTGTGCTTGTTTAATTGGTGTTTTGGATTACTAAAAGCCAGAGCAATGTAGACTGATGAGTCTGATGTCAGTGTTGTTGTTGGAAAGGATTTTGAGGTTCTATATGTTGTTTGTGAGAAATCGTGTCTCACTAACTTGATTGAGTTTTTTGAAGTGACAAGATTGATGCAGTCAGGGTAGTGGATGTTGTCTATACGGGCTTCAGCAAAGCGTTTGACAAGGTTAGCAGAGTTCAATCACATGGAGTCTAGGGAGAGCTAGCAATTTGGATGCAAAATTGGCTTGAAGGTAGAGACAGAAGTTGGTAGTAAAGGGTTGTTTTCAGACTGGAGGCCAATGACCACTGTTTTTTGTCATTTATATATAAGATTTGAAAGTAAATGTAGGATGAGTAATTAATATGTTTGCAGTTGACACCAAAATTGGTGATGTAGTGGACTGTGAAGAAGGTTTTCTCGGATTATAACAGGATCTTGATCAGATGGGCTAAGATGTAGGCAGATGGAATTTAATTTAGATAAATGTGATATGTTTCATTTTGGTATTGCAAATCAGGGCAGGACGTATACACTGAGTGGTATGGTCCTGGGGAGTATTGCCATACAAATAGACCATGGAGTGCAGGTTCATAGTTCCTTGAAGGTGGAGTCTCAAGTAGCAGGGTAGTGAAGATGGCATTTGGTACACTTGCCTTTATTGGTCAGTGCATTGAGTATAGGAGTTGGGATGTCATGTTGTGACAGTGCAGGACATTGGTTAGGCCACTTTTGAAATACAGGATACTATATTTCTGGTCTCTCTGCTATAGAAAGAATGTTGTTAAATTTGAAATGGTGCAGAAAAGATTTACAAGGATGTTGCCATGTTTGTAGGGTTTGAGTTATAGGGAGAGGCTGGAGCTATCTTCCCTGGAATAGGGTACTATGTTAATTTCTGGTCTCTCTGCTATAGAAAGAATGCTGTTAAATTTGAAATGGTGCAGAAAAGATTTACAAAGATGTTGCCATGTTTGTAGGGTTTGAGTTATAGGGAGAGGCTGGAGCTATCTTCCCTGGAATGATGGAGGCTCAGTGTTGACCTTAGAAGTTTATAAAATCAGGAGGGGCATTAATAGGGTCAATAGCCAATTTCTTTTTCTGAGTTTAGGGAAGTCCAAAAATGAGAGGACATAGGTTTAAGATGGGAGGGGAAAGACATAAAAGGGACCGAGGGGGCAACGTCATCACGCAGCGGTTGGTTCATGTATGGAATAAGCTGCCAGTGGAAGTATTGGAGACAGGTGCAATTACAGCATTTAAAAGGCATGTGGATGAGTGCACTAATGGGAAGGATTTATAGGGATATAGATCAAGTACTGGCAAAAGAGGTAGGCAGGTAATGCAGGAATCTTCTGTGGCTATCCTCATTGCAAATAAGTATGCTGTTTAGAAAAACAAAGCGGGTGATGGATTCTTAGGGTAATGTAGCACGAACAGCCAAGTTTCTGGTATGAAGACAGGCTCTAATGTAATGAGGGGTACATTGTGTTCCAAGTGATCATTTGTGTTATGGGACTGTCTAGCCAGAGGCAGAGACACATTTTTCTGCAGCCAGCAGCAAAAAATCAGAATGGTGTGTTGCCCCCCTGGTACCAGGATCAAGGATGTCTCAGAGAGCATGCAGAATGTTCTCAGAGGGGAGAGGGCCAAGCAGG
>NC_057742.1:43378387-43381173 GCF_004010195.1 Chiloscyllium plagiosum
CGAATGTGGGGACATAAATGTCCATATTATAGAGGAGGAGGTGTTCGATGTCTTCAAATGCATAGAAGTGAATAAATCCCCAGGAACCGATCACTTGTACCCTGGAAGTCAATGAGAAGCTAGGGAAGTGATTGCTGGGCTCCTTGATGAGATATTTATATCATTGGTAGATACAGGGGAGGTGCCGGAAGACTCATGGTTGGCTAACATGGTGCCAATATTAAGAAAACTGGTAAGGAAAAGCTAGGGAACTAATAGACCAGTGAGCCTGGCGTCGATGGTGGGCATGTTGTTAGAGGGAATCCTGAGGGACAGGACTTACATGTATTTGCATAGACAAGGAGTGATTAGGGATAGTCAACATGACTTTGTGATGGGAAATCATCTCACTAACATGATTGCGTTTTTTGAAGAAGTAACAAAGAGGATTAATGAGGGCAGCGCGGCGAACGTGATTTTGTTTTAATTCATAGCCATCGTTGGCTGGCCAGCATTGATAGCCCATCCCTATTTGCCCTTGAGAAGGTGTTGGTAAGCTGCCTTCTTGGATTGCTGCAGTCCACTTGCTGTGGGTTCATCCACAATGCTGGTAGGGAGCGAATTCCAGGATTTTGACCCAATGACTGTGAAAGAACAATGGTATATTTCCAAGTCAGGATGTTGAGTAGCTTGGGGGGAGGGGGGGGGGGGGGGGATCTTGTAGGTGGTGGTGTTAAGTATCTGCTGCCCTTGTTCTTCTAGATGGAAGTGGTTGTGGGTTTGGATGGTGCTGCCTCAGGATCGTTGGTGAATTTCTGCAGTGTATCTTGTGATTAGTACACACTGCTGCTTCTGAGCACCAGTGGTGGAGGGATTGAATGTTTGTAGATGTGATGCCAATTAGGTGGTTGCTTTGTCCTGGATGGTGTCAAGCTTCTTGAAAGTTGTTGGAGCTGCACCCATCCAGGCAAGTGGGGAGTATTCCATAACACTCCTGTCTTGTGCCTATAGATGGTGGAGAGACTTTGGGGTATCAGGAGGTGAGTTACACACTGCAGCATCCATAGTCTCGGACCTGGTCTTGTAGCCACTGTGTTTATGTGGTGAGTGCAGTTGAGTTTCTGGTCAACGGTAACCCCAAGGATGTTGACAGTGGGGGATTCAGTAATGGTAATATCGTTGAATATCAAGGGGTGTGGTTAGAGTGTCTGTTATTGATGATGGTCATTGGCATTTGTGTTGCAGCTTTATAAGACTTTGGTTGAGCCACACTAAAGTGTACTGTGTTCAATTCCAGGTTATAGTCCAACAGGTTTATTTGAAAGCACCAGCTTTCACCAGCTTCCTGATGAAGGAGAGCACTCCAAAAGCTAGTGCTTCCAAATAAGCCTGTTGGATTATAACCTGTGGTGTTGTGCAATTTTTAACTTTGTACCCCCCCAGTCCAACACAGGCACTTCCAAATTATGGCGTTCAATTCTGGTTGCCACATTACAGGAAGGATGTGGATGTTTTGAAGAGGGTGCAGAAGAGCTTGACCAGGATGCTGTCTGGATTAGAGGATATGTACGATAAGGAGAGGATGGAAAAATTGAAGTTGTTTTCTCTAGGGTAGCAGAGACTGAGGGGAGACGATAGATATCCACAAAATTATGAGATGCATAGATCGGGTTGGTGGTCAGATTCTTTTTCCCAGCAATGTCTAATACTAGGGGGCCTGCATTTAAGGTGAGAGGGGCAAGTTCAAAGGAATTGTGAGGGGTAAGTTGTTTTAAAAGAGAATGGTAGGAGTCTGGAACATGCTGCTGTCAGGTGGGTGATGGAGGCAGATGTGTTCAGGGCATTTAAGGGATTTTTAGATGAGCATATGACTGCAAGGAATGGAGGAATGTGGACCTATAGTGCTTCCACACTGGGGATTCTAAGGGATCAACTTGTTTAAGATCACCCCAGGCACCCATATACTCACTCCATCATTTGAGGAACCTTTTACAAGACCCTTAATTGATTACATAGCACACCTCCCAAAAACAAAGTGGAAATTAATATTTGTTTACCATAATACATGTGCCTACTAAATTCTGGAGGCCATTCCATTATGCAATAGTATGAGTCCAAGCAGTGTAGAAGAGTTACTCATTTTTTTATTTGATATGGATTACCCCCATAAATACAATTTTACATCAAAATTATTCAAGTATATTATGGATAGTTTAGCAATAAAACAATTAAGCAACATCCTTATAGACTTAATCCTCTAAAATTGGCACAGCTTCAAAAAGGGTTTGAAAGCTTACACAAAATTCTCTATAATCGAACTAAGTTGCCATATGGCAACAGCCTAGAACTTACATGCTGAAACATTGGATGACACAGCTGAATCAGCGTTAGCCTAATACAGACAACCAGGAGGCTGGTAGAACACAGCAAGCCTGGCAGCATCAGGAGGTGGAGAAGTCAACATTTCGGGTGTAACCCTTCTTCAGGACTTCTCCTTTAACTCCTCCCATCTGACAAGGATGGCCTTCAGGCCCTCAGCTTCTTCCTCTCCAACAGACCCACCTCCACCTCGCCAAACTAGTCTCACCCTGAATAATTTTTCCTTTAACTCCTCCCATTTCACAAGGTTAGCCTAAGATAGCAGTGAAATTTCTTTGGGAGGTCTTTTGGAATTCAGAATCACAGAATCATAACAGTAGAGAAGGGGAGGACCAGTTCCACCACAGAACACACCAGATGGCCTCCTTCTTTAGAGACCGCAATTTCCCTTCCCACGTGGTTAAAGATGCCCTCCAACGCATCTCGTC
>NC_057742.1:43381847-43386617 GCF_004010195.1 Chiloscyllium plagiosum
GCTCCAGACTCACTGCCTTTATTCCTGAGGGAGGAGGTCTGGGCACAGGTTTTGCCCGAAACATCGATTTCGAAGCTCCTTGGATGCTGCCTGAACTGCTGTGCTCTTCCAGCTCCACTAATCCAGAATCTGGTTTCCAGCATCTGCAGTCATTGTTTTTACCAAGGAGGTTATTTGGCCTATTATGCATACATCGGTTCTATTATTCATGCCAATCTCCTGCCTCTTCCACAATTCTCCATACACTATTTCAATCCAACTAATTGTCCAGTGTCAAAGAATGAAGAACGATACAGCACAGGTTTCAGGGCCGAAGGGACTGTTCCTGTGCTGTTTTGTTCTTCATTCTTTGACACCTTCGGCCCTGAAACCTGTGCTGACACATTTTGCCTTTCTATTCTAAAACTGTCTTCATTTACAGGATCAGTGTCCTTCCAACCCTTGATAAAGCAAATTACTGCAGATGCTGGAATCTGAAACCAAAAAAGAGAAAATGCTGGAACATCTCAGCAAGTCTGGCAGCATCTGTAAGGAGAGAAAACAGTTTGAGTCTAACTGACCCTTTGGCAAAGCCCTTCCTGTTTACATATTTGTCTAGCTGCTCTGGAATGTTGCTACCGTATCTGCTTCCACCACCTATTCTGGCAGTGTGTTCCAAGCGTTTACCACTCTTTGTGTGAAAAACCTCCTTGCACATCTCTTTTAAACATCCCTCTTTGCATCTTGAACTTTGTCCCTTCGTAATTGACCCCTCCACCCTGGGAGAGAAACATCATACTTTCTTCTTTATTCGCACCATTTACAATCTTATAAACTTCTATCAGGTCACCCCTTCAAACTTCTGTGTTCCAGACAGAACAAATCCAGTCTATCCAACCTTTCTTCATAGCTAAAATCCCAAATACTAGGCAGCGTCCCGGTAAAACTTTTCTTTACCCTCTCCAAAGCACCCTCATCCTTATGATAGTGTGGACCAGACCTGTATGCAATATTCCAAGTATGGCCTAACTAAAGTTCTGTAAAGTTTTTCGAGGAGGTGACAGTTCTTTGAGGAGGTGACAAGACAGGTCGACGAAGGTTCGAGCAGTGGATATTGTGTATATGGACTTCAGCAAGGCATTTGATAAGGTTTCCCCATGGTAGGCTCATTATAAAGTCAGGAAGGATGGAATTCTTGGAGATTTGGCGATCTCGATTCAGAATTGGTTGGCTGACAGAAGGCAGAGAAGTGGTTGTAGATGGAAAGTATTCTACCTAGTGGTCAGTTTGAGTGGGGTTCTTGGGCCTCTGCTCTTTGTAGTTTTTATAAATGGCTTGGATAAGGAGATTGAAGGGTGGGTTAGTAAATTTGCAGATGACACAAAGGTTGGAGGTGCCATTGATAGTATTGCAGACTATTGCAGGCTGCAGCACGACATAGACAGGATGCAGAGCTGAGAAATGGCAGATGGAGTTCAACCTGGATAAATACAAAGTGATGTATTTTGGAAGGTCGAACTCAAATGCTGAATATAGGATTAAAGATCTTGGCAGTGTGGAGGAACAGAGGGATCTTGGTGTTCAAGTACATTCCACAAAATTGCCACCCAAGTGGATAGGTTTGTTAAGAAGACTTATGATGTTTTGGCTTTCATTAACAGGGGGATCGAATTTAAGAGCTGCAAGGTTTTGCAACAGCTCTACAAGTCCCTGGTGAGGCCACACTTGGAATATTGTGTTCAATTCTGGTTGCTCTACTATAGGAAAGATACAGAGGCTTTGGAGAGGGTGCAAAGAAGGTTTACCAGGATGCTGCCTGGACTGGAGGGCTTGCCTTATGAAGAAAGGTTAAATAAGCTCGGACTTTTCTCTCAGGAGAGATGGAGGAAGAGAGGTGACCTGATCGAGGTATACAAGATAATTAGAGGTATGGATAAAGTCAATAGCCAGAGACTTTTCCCCTGGGTAGGATTGACTGGCACAAGGGGTCATAGTTTTAAGATATTAGGAGAATGGTATAGAGGGGACGTCAGAGGAAGGTTCTTTACGCAGACAGTTGTAAATGCTTGGGATGCATTGCCAGTGGTGGTGGTGGAAGTAGAGTCATTAGGTACATGTAAGCAACTGCTGGACATGCACATGGATAGCAGTGAATTGAGGGGTGCGTCAGTTAAGGTATTTTATTTTACATTAGGATTAATCCTTGGTACAACATTGCGGGCCAAAGGGCCTGTTCTGTGCTGTACTTCTCTATTTTCCATGTTCCATGTTCTAAAGCTGCAGCATAATTTGCCTATCCTTATATTAAATGTTCCTTCTAATGAAGGCATGCATGTTGTAGGTCTAATTCACTACTTATCTACCTGTGCATCCACCTTCAGTGATCTGTGGACCTGGACACCCAGATCCATTTGTGTGTCAATATTCACCTGGGTTCTGCCATTAACTGAATAATTTCCACCTGTACTTGACCTTCCAAAATGCATCCATCTCACATTTGTCTGGATTTAACATCATCTGCCGTGCCTCCAAATGATCTATATCCTGTTGTATCCTTTGACAATCCTCCTCACTATTCACAACTCCACCAACCTTTGTATCATCCACAAACTTACTAATTAAATCAACCAGATTTTCCTCCAAATCATTTATGCAGACCATGAACAGCAGAGGTCCCAGCATTAATCTCTGTGGAGCACCACTAGTCACAACCCTCCATTCCAAAAATCAGCTTTTCACCACTGCACTCTGTCTCCAATTACTAAGCCAGTTGTATATCCATCTTGGAGAAAGTGAGGTCTGCAGATGCTGGGAATCAGAGTCAAGAGTGTGTTGCTGGAAAAGCACAGCAGGTCAGGCAGCATCCGAGGAGCAAGAGAATCGATCATTTCAGGATGGAGCCCTTCATCAGGAATGAAGCTTGGAGCCTTGGGGGTAGAGAGATAAATGGGAGGGGTATGGGTCTGGGGAGAAGATAGCCAAGAGTGCAGTAGGTGGATAGAGATAGAGGTAAAGGTGATAAGCCAGAGAGGAAAGTGGAGTGGATAGAAGGGAAGGAAGATTGATAGGTGGGTAAAGACAATGACTGCAAATGCTGGAAACCAGAGTTTAGATTAGAGTGGTGCTGGAAAAACACAGCAGTTCAGGCAGATTTTACTGCTCCTCAGATGCTGCCTGAACTGCTGTGCTTTTCCAGCACCACTCTAATCGATTTACTGCTCCTCAGATGCAGATTGATAGGTGGGACAGGTCGTGAGGGTGGTGCTGAGCTGGAAGGTTGGAACTGGGGTAAGGTGGGGGGAGGGAAAATGTGGAAACTGGTGAAGTCCACATTGATGCCCTGGGTCGAAGCGTCCTGAGGCGGAAGATAAGGCATTCTTCCTCCAGGCATCGGGTGGTGAGCGAGTGGCATGGAGGAGCCCAGGATCTGCATATCCTCGGCAGAGTGGGAGAGGGAGTTGAAATGTTCGGCCATGGGACGATGGGGTTCCGGAGATTTCACTAAAGCGGTCTACAAGAAGGCGTCCAGTTTCCCAAATGTCGAGGGGACTGCACCGGGAACAACGGACACATAGAACATAGAAAAATACAGCACAGAACAGGCCCTTAGGCTCACAATGTTCTGCTGAGACTTAATCCTAATGTAAAATATAGTAACTTAACCTACACACCCCTCAACTGTGCAGCAGTCGCTTAAATGTCCCCAATGACTTTGCTTCCACCACCTCAACTCGCAATGCATTCCGTGCATTCACAACTCTCTGCGTAAAGAACCTAACTCTGATGTCTCCTTTATACCTTCCTCCTAATATCTTCAAGGAGAAAGTGAGGTCTGCAGATGCTGGAGATCAGAGATGGAAATGTGTTGCTGGAAAAGCGCAGCAGGTCAGGCAGCATCTAGGGAACAGGAGAATTGACGTTTCGAGCATTAGCCCTTCTGCTGCGCTTTTCCAGCAACACATTTCCATTCCTAATATCTTCAAACTATGACTTCTTGTACCAGTCAATCCTACTCTGGGGAAAAGTCTCTGGCTATTGACTATCTATTCCACTCATTACCTTATATACCTCGATCAGGTCTCCTCTCTTCCTCCTCCTCTCCAGAGAGAAAAGTCCGAGCTTATTCAACCTTTCTTTATATGGCAAGTCCTCCAGTCCAGGCAGCATCCTGGTAAAACTTCTTTGCACCCTCTCCAAAGCGTCTGTATCTTTCCTATAAATGCCATGTGGAAATGCAGCTGTTCTCTAAAGTACTCTGCGCCCATCTTGCTGGCTCATCCCTGAATTCACCTTTTATACCAATCTGGCATGAGGGACCTTGTCAAAGTCTTTACTGAAGTCCATGTAGACAACATAATTTCCCTGCTTTTCTCTCATCAATCATCTTCTTCACCTCCTCAAAAAACTTGATCAAGTCAGTGATGTATGACCTCCCTTGCATAAACTATTGTGTCTATTGCTAATAAATCCATTTGTTTCTAAATGCATTCAGATCTTGTCCCTGAGAATCTTTTCCAATAATTTCCCTACCAAGCTTTGTGCACAGTATCCACGTAGATATCTTTGACCTCCAGTGAACTGGCTTGCGTGACTGCTGAGACACAGACTCAGGGAATGGACCAGACCTGTACTATGTGTAGCAACGCCAAGATTGCTTCACAACTGATGACCAGGCTTTTACCTGTAGAGAAGAGGGGTGATACACCTATTCCAGAATATAGTAGGGGCGAAAAACGCACTGCCTGCAAAAGTAGTAGACTCACTAACTTTAAGGGCGTTTAAATGGTCATT
>NC_057742.1:43388075-43396454 GCF_004010195.1 Chiloscyllium plagiosum
TCATGTCATCTCGGACCCAGTGATAGAGGACAGGAACAATTGGCAGTTCTTACTGTCTCTGATCTTCATGTCATATGGCCTGGTATAAAAATACCTCAGAATGTCGGACTGTGATGATGTTACCAAGCCATCTTCTTCCTTAATGTTACTAATCATAGAGCTCTCTATATCCAACTTCAGTCGAAGAAATGTGAGCATATATCATCCTGCTCCACGGAGAGGACCCTGGAGCAGAAGATTATTTTGGAGGCAACTGAGGCAAAATGAGGCTTACTGACTCTATACCTCTTGGCCATCAACCCCTATTGTCTGCAGCAGGTGTAGATTCTGCATGCTTTTCTGGAGCTGGCACAATTTTACCTCTCTCTCTCTCTCTCTCTCTCTTTCTCTATTCTTCTGAACATTTTTGAGGATGAAGAACCTCTTGATGTTTTGCGGAATGTTTCCTCAAGTCTACCGGAGACTTAAGGAGAGGTTTCATTGTTCTCCAATCTTCATAATCCCTTTTGACTTTATCAATATGTTCTCTGATCAGCGGTTTCCCATTCAACTTTCACATTCCCTTGCTGTCCCTCTGGTCATCCTGTACATGGCAGTTGGTCAGCAGGAGGCAGTATTCAGAGAAGAACACTAACTTAATTTTGGTGGATCAAACAGAGAACCCTCGGGACACAAACAAGAAATGTATCTTGGAACATATTGACTCATTTGTCCACGACTGGATGTGCTCCGTCTGCAGGGATACTGAAAGTGTTTTGCAGTTTAGTGTCTTTTACTGAATCTGGAGACGGTGACAAGTTTGCAGTCAGCCCCTCCAGACTGTCCAGTCCCATTGATGATGCAGCTGAAGTCACCAGCCAGAATGACAGGCCTGGATGTTGCTCATAGCAGTGGGAGCTACAAAGGAAAACCCAGGTGCTCACTCCTTATCACTGGGGCATACATGTTTATGGATGAGCATTTCTTTACATAACATCAGCTATAAGAATCACCCCTCTCCAAACCCCCCACCATATTCCTTACTTCAGAGATGGTGAAGTTGTCTTTTCATAGCAGAATACCCAGGCCAGAAGAACAGCAATCATTATCTCCCAATCAAATTGATGCCTGTTGACAATCAAATTTGACTATTTCCTGTACCTGCTGAGATGCAGCATCCCACACTTCTGCGGATACAGGAGATCCATTTTTGATGATGGTCAGGTAAGCCAACGTTAAGGCACATCACTTAGTGGCTTTAATGTTTTGCACATTTATACTGGCAATGTTAAAACCTATGTTAAGATTTTAGACCACTATGCACAGTTCTTTATACAAATGCAAAGAACAGTACAGATCCCACCAAATAGGACAAATACAAAGACATTGAAGGGCTTCAAAATGGATTCTAATGGAGGCTAAAAAGCAACATAAAATGTAGAGTGGAAATGACTAGCTAAGAGTACTATTGGTCCACTGAAGGCTGAGAGTGGAGATATTGTAAATGATCACGTAAATGGCAGACATCCTGAACAATTGTTTGGCATCAGTATTCACAGCAAAAAAGGATGTTAGCTTGCTTTAAGTCCCAGAAAAGCTAACAGAGGATTAGGGAGAGGGTCTAAATGAAATTAGCTTAGCTAAATCATCAATAATGGGGAAGTTATTGAAACTGAAGAGTGATAAATCCATAGTACCTGATGGTCTCCATCCAGGAGAGCACAGTATTGATGCCTGAATCATTACATTTCAGAATTCTCTGGATTTGGGAGTTGTCCCTCTGGATTGGGGAGTTGTATCTCTGGATTGGGAATTTGCTGATATCACTCTGCTCTTTCAGAAGGATGACAGAGGGAAACCTGGGAATTACAATTAGTTAGCCTAACATCTGTGTTGGGGAAATTGTTGGATTCCATAATCAAGGACCACCTCAAAAAAATTAATGTATTCAGCATGGATTTATGAAGGATAAGACATGCATGACAAGTAAATTGGATGTCCAGTGGGATTTGAGGGTTCACGTGCACAGCTTTTTAAAATGCCATGAGCAGGTGCAGAAAACAGTCAAGAAGGTTAATGGAATGTTGGCCCTCCTATCTAAAGGGCTGGTATAAAGGATGCAGACATTTCATTGCAGTTATACAAAACCTTGGTTGGACACAACTTAGGGTATTGTGAGGAGATTTGGGCACCATTCCTTCGGATGGATGTTTTGATCCTGGAGAGAGTTCAATGTAGGCTTATAAGCATGATAGCCAGACTTACGAAATAGGTTATCAGGCAAAATTAGACAAATTAGGACTTTACTCTCTGGAATTTAGAAGGTTAAGGGGTGATGTAAACAAAGTTTTCAGGATATTAACAGGGAAACACAGGGTAGATAAGTTATAGAACATTGAACAATACAGCGCAGAACAGGCGCTTTGGCTCTTGATGTTGCGCAGACCTGTGAACTATTCTCAGCTCGTCCCCCTACACTATCGCAAAATCATCCATGTGTTTATCTAAGGATTGTTTAAATCTCCCTAATGTGGCTGAGTTGACTACATTACCAGGTGGGGCATTCCACGCCCTTACCACTCTCTGCATAAAGAACCTGCCTCTGACATCCGTCTTAAATCTACCACCCCTCAATTTGTAGTTATGCCCTCTCGTACAAGCTGACATCATCATCCTAGGAAAACGTCCTTCACTGTTTACCCTATCTAATCTACAAGGCATTTATACACCCAAGGAGTAGTGGAGGTTTGGAATTGCTCCTCAATTGGCAGTTGATGGTAATTCAATTGTTAAATTTAAATCTGATATGGGCAATTTTTTATTAAGCAGAGGTATCAAGGGATATGGACCCAGGGCAGGCATAAAGAGTTGAGCTACATATCAAGCCATGATCTGAGTGAATGGTGGAGCAGGTTTAGAACATAGAACATTACAGTACAGTACAGGCCCTTCAGCCCTCGATGTTGCACCAACTTGTGGAACTCATCTGAAGCCCATCTAACCCATACTATTCCATTCTCATCCATCTGCCTATCCAATGACCATTTAAGTGCCCTTAAAGTTGGTGAGTCTACTACTGTTGCAAGCAGTGTGTTCCACACCCCTACTACGCTCTAAGTAAAGAAACTACCTCTGACATCTGTCCTATATCTATCATCCCTCAATATAAAGCTATGCCCCCTAGTGCTAGCCATCACCATCTGAGGGAAAAGCCTCTCACTGTCCAACCTGTCTAACCCTCTAATTATCTTATATGTCTCAATTAAATCACCTCTCAACCTTCGTCTCTCTAATGAAAACAGCCTCAAACCTCTCAGCGTTTCCTCGTAGGAACTTCCCTCCATACCAGAACTGTATGCAATACCACAAATGTGGCTGCACCAGAATTTTGTACATGACCTCATGGCTCTGAAACTCAATCCCTCTACCAGTAAAACTTAACACACCTTATGCCTTCTTATCAATCCTACCAACCTGGGTGGCAACTTTCAGGGATCTCTGTACATGTACACCGAGATCTCTCTGCTCATCTACACAACCCAGCATCTTGCAATTAGACCAATATTCTGTGTTCCTGTAGCTCCTTCCAAAGTGAATCACCTCACATTTTTCCACTTTAAACGCCATTTGCCACCTCCCAGCCCAGCTCTGCAGCTTACCTCTGTAACTTGCAACATCCTTCGGCACTATCCACAACTCTGCTGACCTCAGTGCCATCTGCAAAGTTACTAACCCATCCTTCTATGCCCTCAGCCAGATCATTTACAAAAATTACAAACAGCAGTGGTACACCACTAGTAACTGAACTCCAGGATGGACATTTCTCATCAACCACCACCTGTATCTGAGTTAATTTATCTGAGCTAAAGATGTCTGCTGTCTCATCTGTCTGTTTCTGGCTTGTCTCAACCACCTGATCAAACACGATCTCTACTAATGTCACATCAACTTTCTTATCTGTACTCTTTGATCTCTTTTGTTTCAACTGATGCTTTTAACTTTCATCATTCTGCTGTATCTCTGATACTTTTTATGGGCGCATGAAGTTGAGTAAAAGAGAGAGCCTGAACAAAAAGAAATCTCGTTTATACAAGTCAGTTGACAATGCTACAGATGGTCTGGCCACTCCCCAATAGTTACATGCCACTCAAGACAATTGGCATACACGCAGTCACGTTATCCCAGGTAAAATGGCAGGATGAATTTATCCTTGGAGATAATGCAGATGCTAATACCCTAATCCTGGGGATTCATGGTGCAGACAACTTCCTGACTCAGTTATTCCCCACGACAATGCATGCATGACATACCTCTGGCTAGAAAGCATTTCTGGATGAAAGAGATTGAATTAACAGGACAATAGCAGGGGAGTAATAGCAAATGACTGTCTAAATTAAGTGTAAATTACAATGCCTGGTCATGTTTTTTGTGAGACAGTATGCCGCCCCACCTACCTCCACAATGTTCAGTTTTGCAGTTTAACTCTTTAATATTACATTAATGTGAGTGAGTTTTGAGAAAATTTGTAGCTCAGGTTGGGGTTCTGGATGTAGGTTTGCTCACTGAGCTGGATTAATGTCCAGATCTTTTAACATTATACAAAGATGTGTAGATGAGGTGAATTGGCCATGCATGCATGAGTTGTGAATGCATGGAATACATTGCCAGCTGTGGTGGTGAAAGCAGAGTCATTGGGGACACTTTAGCGACTGCTGGACATACACATGGATAGCAGTGAGTTGAAGGGTACGTAGGTTAAGTTATTATATTTTACATTAGGATTAAACCTCGGCACAACACCGTGGGCCAGGGGGCCTGTTCTGTGCTGTACTTTTCTATGTTCTAAATTGCCCACAGTATCCAGGGATGTGTAACTTAGGAGCATTAGTCAGGAGTAAAAATAGGGTAGGGGAATGGGTCTGCAAGGGCTACTTTTCTGAGTGTCGGTGTGGACTTGTTGGGCCAAAGTGCCTGTTTCCACAGTGTAAGGATTCTAATTCTAATTCCAAGTCATACTGCCAATGGCTTATAGAAAGGAGGTATTGTGGGTGGCACATGAGCTATCTCTAGGGGTCACTAAGGACTGAGAAAAACTCAAGCTAAAAAAAAACATTTTTACTGGCCTGGACTACACAATAATGTAGTTAAATTTTGCCAGACATGTCATACAGGTATTGGAAAATCACAGGCAACAATATAACCTGCATCTTTAGTACTGATTCCTGCATTTGAGGAACCTTTTACAAAAGTCTTAATTGATTGCATTGGACCCCTACCTAAAACAAAAATGGGAATCAGTATTTGTTATTAATAATGAATGTGCTCACTAGATTTCCAGAGGGTGTTCCATTCTGCAATATCACAGCTAAAAGGATTGTAAAGAAGTTACTCAATTTTTTCATTAGATACAAACTACCCACAGAGGTATAATCAGATCAAGGGTCAAGCTTTGCATCAAAATTATTCAAGCAAGTTATGGACATCTTAGGAATAAAACAATTCAAACCTACTGTGTACCATCTAGAGTCACAGGGAGCTTTAAAAAGACATCAGATATTAAAGACCATGTTGAGGGTTAGTCAAGACTAACCAAATGATTGGGATAAGGGACTTCCATCTGTGCTTTTTGCAATCAGAGATGCACCAAAGGAATCAAAAAATTCAATCCATTTGAATTAAGTTTTAGAAATAAGGTGAGAGGACTCCGGAAATTGATTAAGGAGAAATTGGTAAGTCAGAATTCAGACACCATATATTTGGATTATGTGTCAAATTTTCAGGAATGGTTAAATAGAATAGGGGAGTTGGCTGGACAGCGTTTAAAAGTATCACAGCATACAATGAAACAGGATGCAGACAAGAAATCAAAACCTCGCAATTTTGCGATCAGGTGCTACTTCCAGTGGCAGGTAAACCTTTAAAAGCCAGGTTTAGTGCAGCTTATCAAATTGAAAAGAGATTGAGTGAGGTGAGCTACTTGATAAGGACTCCAGACAGAAAGACATCTCACAGAATGTGTCATGTGAATATGCTGAAAAGATATTTTGACAGGTAAGGAAAGCAAGAGGAGAATATGTAATTGGTTACAATACAGAACAAGAATCAAGTTCAGAGGATTCCGAATTGGACATTCATCAAATTAAATTGAGCAGTGAGGAAGTTGTCAAAAATTGAGATAAATTATTGAGTTACATTCCAGACGAAAATTGCAATGACCTAAAAGAGTTATTACTATTACAAGGGGGCATAGCTTTAAATTAAGGGGGGGGTAGGTATAGGACAGATGTTAGGGGTAGGTTCTTTACTCAGCGAGTCGTGAGTTCATGGAATGCCCTGCCAGTAGCAGTGGTGGACTCTCCCTCATTATGGGCATTTAAGCGGGCATTGGATAGGCATATGGAGGATAGTGGGCTAGTGTAGGTTAGGTGGGCTTGGATCGGCGCAACATCGAGGGCCGAAGGGCCTGTACTGCGCTGTATTCTTCTATGTTCTATGTTCTATGTTCTATACATGGAAATAACCTGGAAATTACTAACCTCATTGTGCATGATGTAGATATAGGAGATGCTATTCTGATTAAGCCACGTCCTTATAGGCATAATCTTCTAAAGTTGGCACAGATCCAAAAGGAGATTCAACACATGTTTCAAGACAACATAATCGAAGTGAGTTACAGTGACTAGAGGTCACCCATAGTAATAGTGCTGTCATGACACAGGGTAAACCCTTCTGCTCACCTCGCACCATAATCTGTTAAATTTTGAGTGGCAAAGAACTATCCGAAATATCACTATTTAAAGAAAAAAATAACTATTTTATTCTTTAAGTCCACAGAGAACATTAAACAACAACTATTTATAGCTCCATTCTCTTAAATCTATTTTTAGCTCCCAATCTACTATACTGGTCTGATAAATTCCCTCTTTAATTGATGGCAAATCAATTTTCAAAACCAGTTGACGTCTTCAAATGTTAAACATCCTCTGTAGATTCCTCTCGGTCGTCTTTGGTCTTCTGCTGCACAACCTTCTTATGGACAGGTGCCTTTCAGAGAGCTATTCTGCTTGGCTGCTCTTTGCCATACCTTCGACAAAAGAGAAGGTCCCTACTATTCAGTGGATTTAATAGAAAATTTGTACCAAATTTTAGCAGTGTGGCTGCTCCACCCACTGAACTGCAAAAGAAAGGCAAGAGATTTCAGTGGACAGCAAACTGTCAGAAGGCACTTGACAGCCTGAAACCTGTGTTAGCCACTATCCCAGTATTAGCCACACCAAATTACACAAAGCCATTCATGTTGGCTATTGATGCAAATGATGTGGGTGTGAGTGCTATGCTCTTGCAAGAGAATGACTAAAAGATAGAAAGGCATTTTGGGTATTTCTCCAGGAAATTGAACATGCATCACAGAACTATTCAACAGTTGAGAAGGAGACTTTGGTGTTACAACAGTTCAATGTTTATGTTACCAGTTATGTATCTGAGACAATCATATTCACTGATCATAACCCATTGAAGTTTATATAGAAATTTGAGGACTAAAATGCCAGACTGTTTAGATGGAGCTTGTTATTACAGCCATTCAATTTGAAAATTGTGCATGTGGCAGGATGAGAAAATGTGTTTTTTGATGCATTGTCGAGACTTGAATAAGAAACAGAGGTGCTTGGTGGCAGGAGTAAAATTCCCTACCAGAATGTAATTGTGCATGCTTGCATGTTTATAGCTTATGTAATGTGTATGTAAGCGATTTAATTAAGCGATTTAAAATGAAGCCAGCTTTAGATTTTTTTTTATCATGGGAGAGGTGTGACGATGCTGCTCCTTTAACAAGGTTATGTTGTCCTTGTTTTTTTTTCAGAGAGTTAGTAAAAGACATAGACTCCAACGAGTCTAAATTGAAGGCTTTTAGGGCCAGTTTAATTATGGCTAACAGATAAAAATTTGCCTCAGGCAAAAGACTTTCAAGTTTTAAAAAAGTCTTGTGCATGAAAAGAGGAGTGGCCAGTTCTGTGGTTTGGCTTGGTTTGGTTTGGTTTTAGCACAGTAGTGTACTGAAGCTGCTGAACCCAAAAAAAAGGTCCATGCAGGTACTCTCTCTCCAATATCTCTCCTGAAAGACACTGTGTTGCTCTTACATTTAGTGCCAAAGGGTGTTTATGGGCATTGATACAAGTATTTGAAATAGAAGCATTAAGTTGGGATGACGTGTTGGGTTTTTAGATAGGTTAAGTTATTTGGCAATCTGTTCTTTTTTGTTCGTGTTTCATTCAGTAATTTTGTAAATAAACTCTGTTCTATTTAAAACTATGTGGTTTGACCAACTGCATCCCTCCTGAAATATCCGTGTTACATCTGCTTAAAACAACTAGCAAAGTTGGGGACTGGGCCACTATCCTG
>NC_057742.1:43401494-43408618 GCF_004010195.1 Chiloscyllium plagiosum
TGCTGCCTGACCTGCTGCGCTTTTCCAGCAACACATTTCCAGCTCTGATCTCCAGCATCTGCAGACCTCACTTTTCCCTTCATTCACATAGTGTCAACTCAGTAAACATTTGAAGATGCTTCACAAGAACATTAGCTGACAAAATGTAACACTGAATCACATAAGGGGATATTAGGACTGATGACTAAAAGCGTGATCTAAAGGAAAGTTCTAAGGATGATCTTTACTGAAAAGTGAAGTGGTGAGCTTCAAGGAGAGAATTCAAGAGCTTAGGGCGAAGATGGGTATTGACCACCAATGGGTGGAAGAAAGAAGGTTGGAGTAGGACAAAAGCTAGAATTGGTCAAATGAAAGTTCTCTGAGGATTGTAGATAAGGAAAGTGCAGTTAGGACAAGATTTGGATTCATGAATGAAAATTTAAAATTCATGGAGAATGCTGGATTGAGGGCTAGAGTAGAAAAGTGTGGTGCTGGAAAAGCACAGGAGGTCAGGCAGCAACCAAGGAGCACGACAATCGATGTTTCGGGCATAAGCCCTTCATCAGGAATGTCATTCTGGCGTAAGCCCTCATCAGCCCATTCTTGATGAAGGGCTTATGCCCGAAGTGTCGACTCACCTGCTCCCTGGATGCTGCCTGACCTGCTGTGCTTTCCCAATGCCACACTATTCAACTCTGATCTCCAGCATCTGCAGTCCTCACTTTCTCCTGAGGGCTAGAGTAGGTCAGTAAGCACATGGATGATGGGTGAATAGTACTTGGGGCCAATCAAGATTCAGGCATCAGATCATTTAGATAAACTGACATTAATGGAAGATAGATGATAGAAGACTGATCAGAAGGGGATGGGAATAGTTGATTCTGGAGAATCTTTGAGAATTTCAGTAGCAAATGGGCTGAGGCGGTTGCAAAATGGAGTGATCTCTTGGTTTCTCAGCAGGTGTGAGATCTTAAAAAATAATTGAGGTGATGCTTCTGAGGGAGGTCCCTTCGTTAGAGAAACGTGTCTGCGTGGGTTTCCTCTGGGTGCTCCGGTTTCCTCCCACAGTCCAAAGATGTGCAGGTCAGGTGAATTGGCCATGCTAAATTGCCCGTAGTGTTAGGTAAGGGGTAAATGTAGGGGTATGGGTGGGTTGTGCTTCGGCGGGGCGGTGTGGACTTGTTGGGCCGAAGAGCCTGTTTCCACACTGTAATGTAATCTAATCTAATCTATTCTTCTTCATCCAGTCCTGAATTGTCCTAGACATCCAAGGTTCCCTGAACCTATTGCTCCCATATTTCCCCCAAAGAGTACTTGTTATACTTGTATTCTCCCCAGGTCCTTTTTGAATGCTCTCTACTGCTCTGCCTTAGACTTACCCGCAAGTAGCAGTTTCCAGTCAACTTTGGTCAGACCCTGCTTTATATCAATAAAGTCCGCCTTCCCCCAATTCAGAGCCATCTTTTGCAGATCATCTTTCTCCTTATCCATTAGAGATTTGAACCATATTATGTTTTATCACTATAGCTGAACTGTTCCCCTACTGCCACATTGAACACTTGTCCAGCTTTGGTCCCCAGAAATAGATCCTGTACTTCACCATCACTTGCTGGGCCTTCTGCATGTTAATACAAAAGAAGCCCCTGGATACCTTTCAAGAAATTCATCCCTTTTAAATCCTTAACACTAGGGCTACCCCAACATACGTTAGGAAAGTTGAAATCTCCTCGTATAATTACCCAATTATTAGTGCTACACACCTCTGTGAAATGTCTACATATTTGCTCTTCCATTTTCCCCTGACTCTTTGGAGGGGCCTACTCCCAATATGAATGCCCGCTTAACATTCCAAGTTATGCATTCCCACAGAGCCTTGTTTGAAGACCCTTCCAATATCATCTTTTCTTATTCCAGTAATTGACTCCTTAATTAATAGTGCTTTTTAGTTGATTCCACCACTTCTTTTATACTCTCCTCTGTATCGCGTAAAGATCCTATACCCTGGAATGTTGAGTTGACCTTCCCTCAACTGCATTTCTGTAATGGCAACAATATCACACTTCCATGTATGCCTTTTAACTTGTCAGTCTTACTCATTACACTCTGAGCATTAAAGTAATGACCATCCAGCCTTGCATTACTCTCTTGACACGTCACTGAATCCTTTTCCATCGTGTGACTTACCTCTATTTCATCAATATTCTGCATCCCCTGTCCCTGCCGGACTAGTTTAAACTCCTCCCTACAGCACTAACAAACCTACCTCCAAGGATGTTTGACCTATGTGGTTCAGATGCAGACTATCCTATATGTAAATGTCCCACCTTCCCCCAAAATAGCCCCAGAAATCCAGGATTTTAAACCCCTCCCACTTGCACCAACTCTTGAGTGACACATTCATTTGTTTTATTTTCCTATTTCCGAACTCACACATGGCACTGGGAATAATCCAGAGATTACAATCAATGAGGTCCTGCTTTTTAATCTATGGTTCTTGTCATGAGATCTCATTCCTCACTTTGCTGATATCATTGGTACTAACATGTAATGTGACCTCTAAATCATCAGCCAGCCCTTTCAGAATGCCTTACAACAATACATTAACATCCCTGACTCTCGATAAAAGTGTTACGCTGGAAAAAGCATAGCAGGTCAGGCAGCATCTGAGGAGCTCTAAGAGAGTTGACATTTTGGGCATAACCCTTCATCAAGACTCTGGCACCAGAGACAGGGACGCAACACTCCATTCTGGAGTAATATCTTCGGCCAGAGAAATATCTTTCTGCTACCCTGACTAAAGCAGTTGATGTCTTCAAATGTTAAACATCCTCTGGTCTTTCTATTTTATTGACACTTTGTAACCAGCTCTGGAGGTTGCAGAGCCTGACATTATTTGAACAAAACACAGAAAGGTGCCAGGATAACTGCATGCCTCCATTTTGAAAAATGCTTTTAAACTAAGTTAAAATCTTCAAAGCAAATATGCACCTTTAAATTATTCGTACTTTAAAATCCACAACATCATCATTCTTTAGAGTAAAAATAGACTATATGGAAATTCTTCAAAGACAGTGGGAAGTGCTTTTCAATGGTCACTCAATTTTAGGACTTGGTGAAATAGAAAGATGTGAACAGATTGGAAACATGAAGCAACCATGGCCTGTTTCTGAAAGTGTTGTAATAAATGCATCGTGTTGAATTATTGGTTGTGTTGAATCCTTAACAGGATTAGCATTCCTGTATACTAGAGAATTAATTGCCCACCAGATTATGTTTAATCAATGTTTTCTTTGATTTGTTTCTTACAGTTAAGATGTTTTAAAATGTGATACTAACATAACTCATTCAAATCGATCAATGAAAATTCCCATATCTTCTCAAACATCTTATGTAAAATTAATTTCTCCTTTCTGTTGACAGCAGTTTTACTTACAGTATGCTGTATGCAAAAGAAAAGGAAACCATCAAACCCTGAAACCAATTTAAGTTATTGGAACAACACAATCACTATGGATTACTTCAACAGGCATGCTGTGGAACTCCCAAGAGAAATCCAGTCTTTTGAAACATCAGAGGTATTTTTTTTTAAATCAGTGAAGATTGTTATATGTTAAGTAGATACTTAATATGCTGACGATCAAAGTTGAGAGTGTGTTGCTGGAACAACACAACATGTCAGACAGCATCCAAAGAGCAGGAGCCCTTCATTAGGAATCATTCCTTCTCATTAGCTAATGAACAAGATTAATAAATTCAATTTTGTCCTGATCTAATATACAAAGAAGGAACAAGAGTAGACCAGTCAGCTGTTTCAGCCTGCTTGCCATTCAATAAGATCATAGCGGATCTGATTTTAATCTCAACTCGACATTCCTGAACATTCCCAATGATCTTTTATCCTCTGGTAAACGTGAATCTATCCATGTTTGCCTTAGGAATACTTAAAGGTTCTGTATCCACTGCCTTTTGGGGAAGGAAATTCCAAAGACTAACAAACCTCTGAGAGAAAAAAGCATTTCCTCATCTATGTTTTTATTGATCCCCGCCATATGTTTAACCTATGAATTCTGGTTCCAGATTCCTCCGCAAAAAGAAATATGTTTTCAGTACCCACACAGTCAAATCTCCTCAGGATCGATGTTTTAATTAAGTTACCTCTGACTCTTCTAATCTTTTGAGGATACAGTTCTAGCCTGTCTACCCTTTGTCATAAGGCAATCTACTTATTCTAGGTGTTAGTCTAGTAAACCTTTTCTGAACTGTTCCAAAGCATTAACATACATCCAGAAGTATGATTACCTGTACTGTAACACAGTGTCGTGGAAGTCTGAGACTTCAAGACTTGTTTCAAGAAGTTTTATTTTTCATGAATTCAAGGAGAGGCTGCTACAGTCTTCACTGTCTCCCAACACTCTCTCAAGCAGAACAACTTTGATTTCATTCCGCACCCAAGGAATGTTGAATACAATGATTCAAAATAAAGATAAGCACAGAACAGTTACTCCTTTTGTTCCCAGTGTTGCTCAAGGACAGAGAAACTAAAGAGGTTTACATACACTCCCTGAGTTTCATAAAACTATAATTACACAACCTCAGTCTTTATCTCTATCAGTATTTTTCCAGTACAGCTGAGAGCCAAGATTTTACCTTAGTCAAGTATCCCATCATGTGGCAGTATGCCAAGTTCTTACTACTTCCACACACAGTACTCCAGATATGGCAGCACCAAAGCTTTGCATAACTCTAGAATAACCTCCATACTCTTGCATTCAGTGCCTATTGCAATAAATCATAATATTTTATTAGCTTTCCTGATTACTTGCTGATGTGCATGATTATGATTCATGCACTAGGACACTCAGATCTCTATTTATCTCACCGCTCTGTAACCTCTCATCATTTAGATAATATGCTCTTTTAAATCTTTCCTGTCTAGTTTTTTAACTAAATATCCTTGAAAGAAGTATGTAAATTTGGCAAATAAAGCAGATTTGTTTGAAACCCTGCAGTGTCTTCAGAGTGCAAAACTTGAAATTTTTAAAAATCATTATTTGTTGTTTTTGATCACCTGTTTATTCAGAGCCCAGCACTTTTCCTCAAAATGTCAATGAAATAACTCACCAAGTCACCTTTTATTTATACATGGATGTCCTTGATGCTGACGCAGCTTCCTCAGAGCCAGTTGTCAGAGTGAACAAAACCTTTGAGACCCCTTCTTATATATATCAGCCAGGGCTCCCTCATTGGACCACCCCCAAACAGAGAACTAATTTTCTTTGAGGTTCACTTGGCTGATCTTTGTTGCAATCACTGCAGCCGGTTTGGTTAAATTGTGGTGTTTTCAATCACTGAATCAAAATGTCAAGCTGCAGATTTTGTAGCCAGTGGGAATGCATAATGTTCACCATTTATCACACTTGCAGTTGTCCACAGAATCTCTCTAAACTTTGCTTCACAATTTATATTTATTAGATAGTCAAACTTTTGGAGTGCCATCCACAGGTAATTTTTCGATTTAGAAAATTGTACAGAAAGCAAAGAAAAATGAAGAAAGGCAGGATCAAACAGAGACTTGGAGAAATTCAGCAGATTAGGCAATATCTATGATGAGAGAAACTGAGATAACATTTCAGTTCCAGTATAACTCCTTTTCAGAACTACAAGATGCTGGAAAGTGTTTTTTTATACTTTTGATAGAGGAGGAGGAGGTAGTGTCAAAACCATTTTTATCACAAACATTTTCCAGTGCCTTTCTGTCTGAAGAAGTGTCAGACAAGAATTAAAAGATTAACTCTATTTTTCTCTCTCTACTGATGCTGCCAGACTTGCTGAATTTCTTCAATAATCTTATGCTTGTTTCATATTTTCACATTTTGCTTTCCTCGCTTTTTAAATAGAGACGTCACATTAGCATTTTTCCAATCTTGTGGTGCTTCTTCAGAATCCAAGGATTTTAAGAAAATTGTAATCATCCACTAGGCTTAATGAACAGGCAAGAGCATGACAGATGGAATATACTGTTATAAAATGAGGATATTCACTTTGGTAGGGGGAAAACATATGCAGAGTATTCCTTAAATGATATAAGGTTGGTGTTTGCAGACGTACCAAGAGCTTTGGTGTCCATGTCAATAAGTCACTGAAGGCTAACCTGCAGTTGCAGTGCAAATAAAATGTTAGAAACAAATGTAGAGAGTGCTGGAGGAACTCAACAAGTGAGGCAGCATTTTTTGAAAGTGAAACAAAGTTAACATTTCAAATCCAATATAACTTAGAATCTTTCCTCCTTTCTGAAGTATTCTTGCTGAGATTCATGAATAACCTCTCAAATTTTTGTCACTGCTTACTTTCTGTCATTCCTGTTAATCTATCTGCCTAGTTCACTTCAGCTATCTCTATCATCATTTTATTGTAATTCCCTTCATTTAAGTTCAACCCAATAGTTTATGATCTAGGTTTCTCACACTTAAACTGAATATTAAATTATTTCGTTGAACATAGAACAGTACAATACAATAGAGGCCCTTCAGCCCTCAATGTTGTGCCGACCTTTTCTCCTACTCTGACATCAAACTAACCTACTTATTACATGGACATTTTACAATCGTCCATGTGTGTATCCAAGAGTTGCTTAAATGTCCCTAATGTATCTGACTCTACTACCACTACTGACAGTGAATTCCATGCACCCCATCATACTGTGTAAAGAACCTACCTTTGACATCTCCCCAAACTTTCCTCCAATCACCTTAAAATTATGCTTGTCATCATCTTGTACCTCTTATAAGTCACCTCTCGTCCTTCTTTGCTCCAATGAAAAAATCCCTAGCCCTCTCAACTTTTCTTCATAAGATATGACCTCAATTCCAGGCAGCATCCTGATAAACCTCTGCACCCTCTCTAAAGCTTCCATATCCTTCCTATAATGAGGTGACCAGAACTGAACACTATATTTCATGTTATGATCATTTCTTCCTTGTAGATACATTTGGTAGTACACTTAGTCGTCATTTATTCAACTTGCCTTATTACCACATCCAAGGTAGCCTGACTCCCGATGTCTCCTTAACCTATTACTCTAAAAACTACTCTAATGCACTCTATAAATTTTTTGTGAGAGTTACCCTTTCCAATTTTATTAACCC
>NC_057742.1:43409118-43436652 GCF_004010195.1 Chiloscyllium plagiosum
GTATCTCAGCCGGATTTGACCCTGTGGTTCTGCCAACGGTCTCGACATCGAGGGCAGGTCCTCCCCCATGTTCAGGCCGAAATTCATGCATTTTTAACGGTGGGATGTGGTCCAAACGGGGATGGGCCTCCTCCGTGGTCAGGCCGAATTTCGTGCATTTCCAACGGTGGGAACTGGTCCAACCTGGGATGGGAGTGAATGTGACTGCTCATACCGACTTTGAGACTTCTAAGCCGGGTATCTCAGCCGGATTTGATCCGGCCGTTTTGCCAATGGTCTCGCCTTCGAGGGAGGAGCTGCCCCCCGTGTTCAGGCTGAATTTCGTGCATTTTTATCGGTGGGAAATATTCCAAATGGGGATGGGAGTGATTGAGACTGCTCATACCGACTTTGAGACTTCTAAGCAGGCTAGCTAAGCCGGTTTTGACCCAGCGGTTCTGCCGATGGTCTCACCTTCGAGAGCGGTGCGTCCTCCATGTTCAGGCCAAATTTTATGCATCTCCCATGGTGTGAAGTGGTCCAAATGGAGATGGGAGTGAACGTGACTGCTCATACCGACTTTGAAACTTCGGGGCCGGGTAGCTCAGCCGGATTTGATCAGGCTGTTCTGCTGATGGTCTCGCCTTTGAGGGCGGACCATCTCCCATGTTAAGCCTGAAGTTTGTGCATTTCCAACTGTGGGAAGTGGTTCCAACTGTGGTGGGAGTGAATGTGACCGCTCATACCGACGTTGAGACTTGTAAGCCGGGTAGCTCAGCCGGATATCACCCGGCATTTCAGCCGACAGTCTTGCCTTCAAGGGCGGACCCTCTCCCATGTTCAGGCTGATATTTGTACATTTTCAACAGTGGGAAGTGGTCAAAACTGTAAATGGAGTGAGTGTGACTGCTCATACCGACTTTGAGATTTCGGGGCCGGGTAGCTCAGCCAGACATGACCCTATGGTTCTGCCGATGGCCTCGCCTTTGAGGGCGGACCCCTCCTCCATAGTCAGGCTGAATTTTGTGCGTTTTCTACAGTGAGAAGTTGACAAAATCCGGATGGGAATGAATGTGACTGAACATACCGTCTTTGAGACTTCCAAGCCAGGTAGCTCAGCTGGATTTGGCCCGGCGGTTCTGTTGATGGTCTTGCCTTCGAGGGGGGAATGTCCCCCATGTTCAGGCCGACTGTCATGCATTTTCCACGGTGGCAAGTTGTCCAAATGGGGTGGGAGTTAATGTGACTGCTCATACCGACTTTAAGACTTTTAAGCCGGCTAGCTCAGCCGGATTTGACCCGGCGGTTCTGACGACGGCCTCGCCTTCGAGCGCAGACCCTCCTCCGTGTTCAGGCCGCATTTCCTGCATTTCCAACGGTGGGAACTGGCCCAAACTTGGATGCGAGTGAATGTGACTACTCATACCGACTTTGACAATTCTAAGCCAGGTAGCTCAGAAGGATTTGATCCGGCCATTCTGCCAATGGTTTTGCCTTGGAGGGAGGAGCGCCCCCCGTGTTCAGGCCGAATTTTGTGCATTTTTATCATTGGGAAGTATTTCAAATGGGGATGGGAGTGAACGTTACTGCTCATTCCGACTTTGAGACTTCTAAGCAGGCTAGCTCAGCCGGATTTGACCCGGCGGTTCTTCCGACGGTCTCGCCTTCGTTCGAGGGCGGAGTGTCCCCCGTGTTCAGGCCAAATTTTATGAATTTCCCACAGTGAGAAGTTGTCCAAATGGGGATGGGAGTGAACGTGACTGCTCATACCGACTTTGAGAATTCGGGGCCGGGTATCTCAGCCAGATTTGACTCGGCGGTTCTGTGGATGGTCTTGCCTTCGAGGGCGGACCCTCCCCCGTGTTCAGTGGGAACCGGTGGTTCTGCCATGGTCTTGCCTTCGCGGGGGGAACGTCACCAGTGTTCAGGTCGAATTGCATGCATTTCCCATGGTAAGAAGTGGTCCAAACCGGGATGGGAGTGAAAAGGACTACTCATACCGACTTTGAGACTTCTAAGCCGTCTAGCAGAGTCAAATTCGATCCGGCGATTCTGCTGACCGACTCGCCTTCGGAGGCGGACCCTCCCCCACGTTCAGCCCGAATTTCATGCATTGTTAACATTGGGAAGTGGTCCGAACTGGCAAGGGAGTGAATGTGACTGCTCCTCCCGACTTTGAGAATTCTAAGCCAGCTAGCACAGCCGGATTTGACCCGGCGGTTCTGCCGATGGTCTCCCCTTCAAGGGCGGATCCTCCCCCATGTTCAGGCCTATTTTCATGGCTTTCCCACCGTGGGAAGTGGTCCAAACTGGGATGGGAGTGAATGTAACTGCTCATACCGTCTTTGAGACTTCGGGGCAGGTAGCTCAGCCAGACCTGACCCGGCGGTTCTGCCGATGGTCTCGCCTTTGAGGGTGGGTCCTCCCCCGTGTTCAGGCCGAATTTTACGAATTTGTAACAGTGAGAGATGGTCCAAATTACGATGTGAGTGAATGTGACTGCTCATAACGACTTTGCGAATTCGGGGCCAGGTAGCTCAGCCGGATTTGATCCGGCGGTTTTGCCGAAGGTCTTGACTTTGCGGGCTTACCCTCCCCCGTGTTCAGGCCGATGTTTATCCATTTCCACTGCAGGAAGTGGTCCAACGGCGGATTGGAGTGGATGTGACTACTCATTCAGATGTTGCAAATTCTAAGCCAGGTAGTTCAGCTGGATTTGACCCGGCCGTTCTGTGGACAGTCTTGCCATCGAGGGCAGACCCTCCCCCGTGTTCAGGCCGAATGTCATGCATTCTCCACGGTGGGAAGTTGTTCAAATGGGGATGGCAGTGAATGTGACTGCACGTACCGGCTTTGAGACTTGTAAGCCGTGTAGCTCAGCCGGATTTGACTCAGTGGTTGTGCAAATGGTCTCATCTTCGAGGGCGGACCCTCCCCCATCTTCAGGCCGCATTTCGTACGTTTCCCACGGTTGGAAGTGGTACAAATGGGGATGGGAGTGAATATGACTGCTCATACCGACTTTGAGACTTCTAAGCCGGCTAGCAGAGCCGTGTTCGATCCGGCGGTTCTGCTGACCGACTCACCTTCGAGGCCAGACATTCCCCCACGTTCAGGCCGAATTTCATGCATTTTTTAACGGTGTGAAGTGGTCCAAACTGGCAAGGCAGTGAATGTGACTGCTCATACCGACTTTGAGACTTCTAAGTCGCCTAGCCCAGTCGGATTTGACCGGGCGGTTCTTCCGATGGTCTCGCATTTGAGGGCGGTGCGTCCCCCGTGTTCAGGCCTAATTTGATGCATTTCCTACCGTGGGAAGTGGTCCAAACCGGGATGCGAGTGAATGTGACCGCTCATAACGACTTTGAGACTTTGGGGCCTGCTAGCTCAGCCGGACTTGACCCGGCGGATCTGCCGACGGTCTCGCCATCGAGGGCGGGTCCTCCCCCGTTTTCAGGCCGAATTTTATGAAGTTGTAACAGTGATAAGTGGTCCAAATGGGGATGGGAGTGAATGTGACTGCTCATAATGACTTTCCGAATTCGGGGCTGGGTAGCTCAGCCGCATTAGATCCGGCGGTTGTGCCGACGGTCTTGACTTCGAGGGCAGATGGGAGTGAATGTGACTGCTCATACAGACTTTGAGACTTCTAAACCGGGTAGCTCAGCTGGATTTGACCCGGCCATTCTGCGGATGGTATCACCTTCGAGGGCAGACCCTCCCCCATGTTCAGGCCGAATTTCATACATTTTCCATGGTGGGAAGTTGTTTAAATGGGTTTGGGAGTGAATGTGACTGCTCATACCGACTTTGAGACTTTGGGGCCGTGTAGCTCAGCCGGACTTAACCCGGCGGTTCAGCCGACGACCTCGCCTTTCAGGGCGGGTCCTCCCCTGTGTTCAGGCCGAATTTCATGCACATTTAACGGTGGGAAGTGGTCCAACCTGGGATGTGAGTCAATGTGACTGCTTGTCCCGACTTTGAAACTTCTAAGCCGGGTCGTTCAGCCGGATTTGATCCGACCGTTTTGCCAATGGTATCGCTTTCGAGGGGGGAGCGCCCCCCGCGTTCAGACCGAATTTCGTGCATTTCCCACCGTGGGAAGTGGTCCAAACGGGGATGGGAGTGAATGTAACAACTTTGAGTCTTCCAAGCCGCCTCACTCAGCCGGATTTGATCCGGCGGTTCTGATGACTGTATTGGCTTCGAGAGCACGCCCATCCGCATTTGGACCACTTCCCACCGTTAAAAGAAATGCATGAAATTCGGCCTGAACACGGAGAAGGAACCGCCCTCAAAGGCGAGACCGTCAGCAGAGCAGACCGTCAAATCCGGCTGAGCTACCCGGCCCCGAAGTCTCAAAGTCGGTACGAGCAGTCACATTCACTCCCACCCAAGTTTGGACGACTTCCCACCGTTCAAAATGCTCAAAATTAGGGCTGAACATGGGGGAGGGTCGGCCCTGGAAGGCGTGACCATCGGCAGAACAGCTGGATTAAATCCGGCTGAGCTACACTGCCCTGAATTCTCAAAGACGGTATGAGCAGTCACGTTCACTCCCATCCCCATTTGGACCACTTCTCACCGTTAAAAATTCATGAAATTCGGCCAGAACACGGGGGGTGCTCCTCTCTTGAAGGCGAGACCATCGGCAGAATGGCCGTTTCAAATCCATCTGAGCTAGCTGGCTTGGAAGACTCAAAGTCGGTATGAGCAGTCACATTCATTCCCATCCGAGCTTGGACTACTTCCCACCGTTAAAAATGCATGATATTTGGACGGAAGACGGGTTGACAGTCGTCCCTCGAAGGCATGATCATCCGCAGAACCGCCGGGTCAAATCCGGCTGGGCTACACGGCCCCGGAGTCTAAAAGTTGGTATGAGCAGTCACATTCACCCCCATCTATATTTGGACCACTTCCCACCGTGGGAAATGGACGAAATTCGCCCAGAACATGGGGGCGCTCCCCCCTCAAAGGCGAGACTATTGGCAGAATGGCCGGATCAAATCCAGCTGAACGACCCGGCTTAGAAGTCTCAAAGTCGGAATGAGCAGTATTATTCACTCACATCCCAGTTTGAACCAGTACCCACCGTTGGAAATGCACGAATTTCGGCCTGAACACGGAGGAGGGTCCGCCCTCGAAGGCGAGATGGTTAGCAGAACCGCTGGGTCAAGTCCGGCTGAGCTAACGGGCCCCGAAGTCTCAAAGTCGGTATGAGCAGTCACATTCACCCCCATCCGTATTTTGACCACTTCCCACCGTTAGAAATGCACAAAATTCAGCCTGAACACAGGGGGAGGGTTCGCCCTCCAAGTCAAGACCATCGGCAGAACCACCGGATCAAATCCGGTTGAGCTACCCAGCCCCGTATTCTCAAAGTCGGTATGAGCAGTCACATTCCCTGCCATCCGCATTTGGACCACTTCCCATCTTTAAAAATGCATGAAAGAGGGCCCGAACATGGGGGAGGATGCCCCCTTGAAGGCGAGATGGTTGGCAAAACCGCCGGGTCAAGTCCGGCTGAGCTATCCAGCCCCGAAGTCTCAAAGTCGGTATGAGCAGTCACATTCACTCCCATCCTGATTTGGACCACTTCCCACCATGGGAAATGCACGAAATTCGGCCTGAACATGGGGGACCCTCCTCCTTCGAAGGCGAGACCATCAGCAGAACCGCTGGATCAAATTCAGCGGAGCTACCCGGCCCCGAAGTCTCAAAGACGTTATGAGCATTCACGTTCACTCCCATCCCCATTTGGACCAATTCCACCGTGGGAAATGCATGAAAGTCGGCCTGAACACTGGGCTCATTCCGCCCTCGAAGGCGAGACCAACGGCAGAACCGCCGGGTCAAATCCGGCTGAGCTACAATGCCCCCAAGTCTCAAAGTCAGTATGAGCAGTCACATTCACTGCCATCCATATTTGGACCACTTCCCACCATTAGAAATGCACGAAATTCGGCCTGAACACGGGGGAAGGTCCGCCCTTCAAGTCAAGACCATCTGCAGAACCGCCGGATCAAATCCGGTTGAGCTACCTGGCCCCGTATTCTCAAAGTCGGTATGAGCAGTCACATTCACTCCCATCCTCATTTGGACCACTTCCCATCTTTAAAAATGCTTGAAAGAGGGCCTGAATACGGGGGAGGATGCGCCCTCGAAGGCAAGATGGTCAGCAGAACTGCCGGGTCAAGTCCGGCTGAGCTAACGGGCCCCAAAGTCTCAAAGTCGGTATGAGCAGTCACATTCCCTGCCATCCGCATTTGGACCACTTCCCACCTTGGAAAATGGACGAAATTCGACCTGAACACGGGGGACAGTCCGCCCTCGAAGTCGAGACCATCCGGACAACCGCCGGGTCAAATCCGGCTGCGCTACAATGCCCCCAAGTCTCAAAGTCGGTATGAGCAGTCACATTAACCCCCATCCGTATTTGGACCACTTCCCACCATTAGAAATGCACAAAATTTGGCCTGAACACAGAGGGAGGGTCCGCCCTCCAAGTCAAGACCGTCGGCAGAACCGCCGGATCAAATCCAATTGAGCTACCCGGCCCCGTATTCTCAAAGTCGGTATGAGCAGTCACATTCACTCCCATCCCCATTTGGACCACTTCCCATCTTTAAAAATGCATGAAAGAGGGCCTGAGCATGGGGGAGGACGCGCCCTTGAAGGCGAGATGGTCAGCAGAACTGCCGAGTCAAGTCCGGCTGAGCTACCCGGCCCCGAAGTCTCAAAGTCGGTATGAGCAGACACATTCACTCCCATCCTGGTTTGGACCACTTCCCATCGTGGGAAATGAAGGAAAGTCAGCCAGAACACGGGGGACACACCGCCCTCGAAGATGAGACCATCGGCAGAACCACCAGGTGAGTTTGGCCTGAGCTATGCGGCTTAGAAATCTCAAAGTCGGTATGAGCAGTCACATTCACTCCCATCCCGGTTTGGACCATCTCCCACCGTGGGAAATGCATGATATTCGGCCTGAACATGGAGGACCCTCCGCCTTCGAAGGCGAGACCATCGGCAGAACCACCGGGTCAAATCCAGCTAAGTTAGACGGCCACGGAGTCTCAAAGTCGGTATGAGCAGTGACATTCACTCCAATCCGAATTTGGACCACTTCCCACTGTGGGAAGTACATGAAATATGTCCTGAACATGGGGGACCCTTTGCCCTCGAAGGCGTGACCATCGGCAGAATCACCGGATCAAATCCGGCTGAGCTACCCGGCCCCGAAATCTCAAAGACGGTATGAGCAGTCACGTTCACTCCCATCCCCATTTGGACCACTTCCCACCATTAAAAATGCATGAAATTCAGCCTGAACACGGGGGGTGCTCCACTCTCGAAGGCGAGACCATCAACAGAACGGCCGTTTCAAATCCATCTGAGCTAGCCGGCTTGGAAGACTCAAAGTCCGTATGAGCAGTCACATTCACGCCCATCCCAGTTTGGACCACTTCCCACCGTTGAAAATGCACGAAATACTGCCTGAACACTGAGGAAGGTCCGCCCTCAAAGGCGAGACATCGGCAGAACCGCCGGGTCAAATCCGGCTGAGCTAGCCGGTTTGGAATACTCAAAGTCGGTATGAGCAGTCACAGTCACTCCCATCCAAGCTTGGACTACTTCCCACCGTTAAAAATGCATGATATTGGGACTGAACATGGTGGACAGTCCTCCCTCGAAGGCGAGACCATCCGCAGAACCGCCGGGTCAACTCCGGCTGGGCCCGAAGTCTAAACGTCGGTATGAGCAGTCACGTTCACCCCCATTCGTATTTGGACCACTTCCCACCGTGGGAAATGGACGAAATTCAGCCAGAACACGGGGGGCGCTCCCCCCTCAAAGGTGAGACCATCGGCAGAACGGCCGGATCAAATCCGGCTGAACGACACGGTTTAGAAGTCTCAAGGTCCGGACGAGCAGTATTATTCACTCCCATCCCAGTTTGGACCAGTACCCACCGTTGGAAATGCACGAATTTCGGCCTAAATACGGAGGAGGCTTCGCCCTCGAAGGCGAGACCAACGGTAGAACCGCCAGGTCACATCCAACTGAGCTAACCAGCCCCGAAGGCTCAAAGTTGGTATGAGCAGTCACATTCACTCCCATCCATATTTGGACCACTTCCCACTGTTAGAAATGCACAACATTCGGCCTGAACATGGGGGAGGGTCCGCCCTCCAAGTTAAGACCGTCGGAAGAACCGCTGGGTCAAGTCCGGCTGAGCTACCCGGCCCCAAAGTCTCAAAGTCGGTATGAGCAGTCACATTCACTCCCATCCCGGTTTGGACCACTTCCCATCGTGGGAAATGAATGAAAGTCAGCCAGAACACGGGGGACGCACCGCCCTCAAAGACGAGACCATCAGCAGAACCACCGGGTGAAATCGGCCTGAGCTATGCAGCTTAGAAATCTCAAAGTCGCTATGAGCAGTCACATTCACTCCCATCCCGGTTTGGACCATCTCCCACCGTGGGAAATGCATGATATTCGGCCTGAACATGGAGGACCCTCCGCCTTCGAAGGCGAGACCATCGGCAGAACTGCCGGGTCAAATCCAGCTAAGTTACACGGCCACGGAGTCTCAAAGTCGGTATGAGCAGTGACATTCATTCCAATCCGAATTTGGACCACTTCCCACTGTGGGAAGTACATGAAATATGTCCTGAACATGGGGGACCCTTTGCCCTCAAAGGCAAGACCATCGGCAGAATCACCGGGTCAAATCCAGCTGAGCTACCCGGCCCCGAAGTCTCAAAGACGGTATGAGCAGTCACGTTCACTCCCATCCCCATTTGGACCACTTCCCACCGTTAAAAATGCATGAAATTCAGCCTGAACATGGGGGGGCGCTCCTCTCTCGAAGGCGAGACCATCGGCAGAACGGCCATTTCAAATCCCTCTGAGCTAGCCGGTTTGGAATACTCAAAGTCGGTATGAGCAGTCACAGTCACTCCCATCCAAGGTTGGACTACTTCCCACCGTTAAAAATGCATGATATTGGGACTGAACACGGGGGACAGTCCTCCCTCGAAGGCGAGACCATCCGCAGAACCGCCGGGTCAACTCCGGCTGGGCCCGAAGTCTAAAAGTCGGTATGAGCAGTCATGTTCACCCCCATTCGTATTTGGACCACTTCCCACCGTGGGAAATGGACGAAATTCGGTTAGAACACGGGGGGTGCTCCCCCCTCAGAGGTGAGACCATCGGCAGAACGGCCGGATCAAATCCGGCTGAACGACCCGGTTTAGAATTCTCAAGGTCGGGATGAGCAGCATTATTCACTCCCATCCCAGTTTGGACCAGTACCCACCGTTGGAAATGCACGAATTTCAGCCTAAATACAGAGGCGAGACCAACGGCAGAACCGCCAGGTCACATCCAGCTGAGCTAACCAGCCCCGAAGGCTCAAAGTTGGTATGAGCAGTCACATTCACTCCCATCTGCATTTGGACCACTTCCCACCGTGGAAAATGGACGAAATTCGACCTGAACATGGGGGACAGTCCGCCCTCGAAGGCGAGACCATCTGCAGAACCGCCGGGTCAAATCCAGCTGAGCTACAACGCCCCCAATCTCAAAGTCGGTATGAGCAGTCACATTCACTCCCATCCATATTTGGACCACTTCCCACTGTTAGAAATGCACGAAATTCGGCCTGAACATGGGGGAGGGTCCGCCCTCCAAGTTAAGACCGTCAGCAGAACTGCCAGATCAAATCCGGTTGAGCTACCTGGCCCCGTATTCTCAAAGTCGGTATGAGCAGTCACATTCATTCCCATCCCCATTTGGACCACTTCCCATCTTTACAAATGCATGAAAGAGGGCCTGAACACGGGGGAGGATGCGCCTTCAAAGGTGAGATGGTTGGCAGAACCGCCGGGTCACGTCCGGCTGAGCTAACGGGCCCCGAAGTCTCAAAGTCGGTATGAGCAGTCACATTCACTCCCATCCTGATTTGGACCACTTCCCACCGTTCAAAATGCATGAAATTCGGCCTGACCACGGGGGGCAGGCCCTTCTCGAAGGCGAGAGCATCAGCAGAACGGCCGGATCAATTGCGGCTGAGCTACCCGGCTTAGAAGTCTCAAAGTCGGTATGAGCAGTCACATACGCTCCCATCCCTGTTTGGACCACTTCCTACCGTTAAAAATGCACAAACTTCGGCCTGAACATGGAGGAGGTTTCGCCCTCGACGGCGAGTCCATCGGCAGAACCGGCGGTTCAAATCCGGCTGAGCTCGCCCGCTTGGAAGACTCAAAGTTGGTATGAGCAGTCACGTTCACTCCCATCCCAGTCTGGACCAGTTACCACCGTTGGAAATGCACGAAATTCAGCCTGAACATGGAGGAGGTTCCACCCTCGAAGGCGAGACCATCGGCAGAATCGCCGGGTTAAACCTGGCTGAGCTATCCAGCTTGGAAAACCCAAAGTCGGTATGAGCAGTCACATTCACTCCCATCCCAGTTTGGACCACTTCCCACCGTTAAAAATGCATGAAGTTCAGCCTGACCACGGGGGAAAGTCCGCCCTCGAAGGCGAGACCATCCGCAGAACCGCCGGGTCAACTCTGGCTGGGCGACCCGGCCCTGAAGTCTCAAAGTCGGTATGAGCAGTCACATTCACTCCCAACTTCATATGGACCACTTCCCACCGTTATAAATGCATGAAATTCGGACTGAACATGGGGGAGGATCAGCCCTCGAAGACACGACAGTCGGCAGAAGCGCCGGGTCAAATCCGGCTGAGATAGCCGGCCCCGAAATTTCAAAGACGGTATGAGCAGTCACATTCACTCCCATCCCAGTTTGGACCACTTGCCACCGTTGGAAATGCACGAAATTCGGCTTGAATATGGGGGCGGGTCCGCCCTCGAGGGCAAGACTGTCGGCATAACTGTCGGCTGAAGTCCGGCTGAGCTAGCCAGCTTGGAAGTCTCAAAGCCGGTATGAGCAGTTTTGTTCATGGAGTGAATGTGTGCAGTTTGATTGATACAATGTGTGAAGCTTGTGACATTGAACGAATGAGTAGCTGTATTCATTGAATTGGCAAATGCTGTTTGCTTCATGAACTAAATGTGAGCAATTTGTTTGATTGAATCAATGCGTTAAGCTTGTGGCATTGAACGAATGAGAGTACCTCTACTCATTGAATTATCACGTGCAGTCTGTTTCATTGCATGAACGAGTGTAATAGGATTCACTAAATAACTGAGTTAGGTTTGTTCGATTGAAACAAGGAATAAGGTTTGATTCATTGATTCAATGATTGTAGTTTGGTTCAATGATTCAATGAATGCAGTTTGTTTCATTAAATGAAAACAGTGAGGTTGACACATTGAATGAATGAGAGAAGCTCTACTCATTGAATTAAGATGGGCAGTTTGGTTCATGGAGTGAACGTGTGCAGTTTGATCGAGACAATGCGTGAAACTTGTGCCATTGAATGAATGAGAGTAGCTCTACCCATTGAATTGACAAGTGCAGCCTCTTTCATTGGATGAACGTATGCAGTTTTGTTCACTAAATAAGGGAGATAGGTTTGTTCCAATGAAACAAGGAATAAGGTTTGATTCATTGAATCAATGATTGTAGTTTGATTCAATGATTCAATCAATGCAGTTTGTTTCATTGAATGAAAGCGTTAAGCTTGACTCATTGACTGAATGAGAGTCGCTCGACTCATTGAATTAGGTAAAAACAATGACTGCAAATGCTGGAAACCAGATTCTGGATTAGTGGTGCTGGAAGAGCACAGCAGTTCAGGAGCTTTGAAATCGACGTTTTGGGCAAAAGCCCTTCATCAGGAATAAATCTCCTTGGATGCTACTCATTGAATTGACAAGTGCAGCCTCTTTCATTGAATGAACGTGTGCAGTTTCATTCACTAAATAAGGGTGTTAAGTTTGTTTCATTGAAACATTGAATAACGTTTGATTCACAGAATCAATCATTAAAGTTTGATTCAATGAACCAAGAATGCAGTTTGTTTCATTGAATGAAAGCGTTAAGCTTTACACATTGAATGAATGAGAGAAGCTCTACTCATTGAATGAACACGTGCAGTTTGGTTCATGGAGTGAATGTATGCAGTTTGATTGAAACAATGTGTGAAGCTTGTGACATTGAATGAATCAGTAGCTGTATTAGTTGAATTGACAAATGCAGTATGCTTTATGTACTAAATGTTTGCAATTTGTTTGATTGAATCAATGCGTTAAGAGTACCTCTACTCATTGAATTATCATGTGCAGACTGTTCCATTGAATGAACGAGTGTAGTAGGATTCACTAAATAATTCAATGAATACAGTTTGTTTCATTAAATGAAAATGGTGAGGTTGACACATTGAATGAATGTGAGAAGCTCTACTCATTGAATTAAGACGGGCAGTTTGGTTCATGTAGTGAACGTGTGCAGTTTGATCTAGACAATGCGTGAAACTTGTGCCATTGCATGAATGAGAGTTGCCCTACTCATTGAATTGACACGTGCAGCCTCTATCATTGAATGAACGTATGCAGTTTGGTGCACTAAATAAGGGAGTTAGGTTTGTTCCATTGAAACAAGGAATAAGGTTTGATTCATTGAATCAATGATTGTAGATTGATCCAATGATTTTGAATGCTGTTTGTTTAATTGAATGAAAGCGTTGAGCTTGGCACATTGAATGAATGAGAGAAGCTCTACTCATTGAATTAAGACGTGCAGTCTGTATCATTGAATAAATGAGTGCAGTTTGCTCCATTGAATGAATGCGTTTTGCTCGTGGCATTGAATGAATGGCCGGAGCTCTACTCTTTTAATTAAGACATACAGTGTATTTCATTGAATGAATGAGTGAAGTTTGATTCACGAAGTAAATGAGTTACGTTTGTTTGAATCCATTAATACTGTTTGATTCATTGACTCAATCATTGCAGTTTGACTCAATGATTAGATTAGATTACATTACATTACAGTGTGGAAACAGGCCCTTCGGCCCAACAAGTCCACACCGACCTGCCGAAGCGAAACCCACCCATACCCCTACATTTACCCCTTACCTAACACTACGGGCAATTTAGCATGGCCAATTCACCTGACCCTGCACATCTTTCGGACTGTGGGAGGAAACCAGAGCACCCGGAGGAAACCCACGCAGACACGGGGAGAACGTGCAAACTCCACACAGTCAGTCGCCTGAGGCGGGAATTGAACCCGGGTCTCAGGCGCTGTGAGGCAGCAGTGCTAACCACTGTGCCACCGTGCCATCCACAAATGATTGAATGAATGCTGTTGGTTTCATTGAATGAAAGTGCTAAGCTCGAGACATTGAATAAACAAGAAAAGTTGTACTTCTTGAATTAGCACGTGCAAGTCTGTTTCATTTAATGAATGCATGCAGTTTGTATCATTGAATGAACTCATGCAGCTTCTTTCATTGAATGAATGGCAAAAGCTAGACTCATTGGAATAGGACTTGCAGTGTTCCTCATTGAATGAATGTTTGCAGTTTGATTCATTAATTGCACGAATGCAGTTAAATTCACTCCACAAAGGAGTGAAGTTTGTACAATTAAATCAATGAATTACATTTGATTTTTGAATCAATGATTGAAATATGAATCAATGAGTGAATGAATGCAGGTTGTTTCATTGAATTAATGCGTTAAACTCGTGGCATTGAATGAAAAAGAAAAGCTCTACTCATTGAATGAACACGTGCAGTTTGTTTAATGGACTAAATGTGTGCAGTTTGTTTGATTGAATCAAAGCGTTAAGCTTGTGGCTTTGAACGAATGAGAGAACCTCTACTCATTGAATTATCATGTACAGTCTGTTTCATTGAATGAATGAGTGCAGTAGGATTCACTAAATAAGTGAGTGATGTTTGTTCCATTGAAACAAAGAATATGGTTTGATTCATTGAATCAATAATTGTAGTTTGATTCAATGATTCAATAAATGCAGTTTGTTTCATCTGAGCTTGACACATTGAATGAATGAGAGAAGCTCTTCTCATTGAATTAAGACGGGCAGTTTTTTCATGGAGTGAAAGTGTGCACTTTGATTGAGACAATGCGTGTTTGAAAGGCCGTCGCGCTACTCATTGATTTGACAAGTGCAGCCTCTTTCATTGAATGAACGTGATTCACTAAATAAGCGTGTTAAGTTTATTTCATTGAAACATTGAATAAAGTTTGATTCATTGAATCAATCATTAAAGTTTGAATCAATGAATGCAGTTTGTTTCATTGAATGAAAGCGTTAAGCTTGACACATTGAATGAGAGTCGCACTATTCATTGAATTGACACGTGCAGCCTCTTTCATTGAATGAACGTGTGCAGTTTCATTCACTAAATAAGCGTGTTAAGTTTGTTTCATTGAAACATTGAATAACGTTTGATTCACTGAATCAGTGATTGTAGTTTGATTCAATGATTCAATGAATGCAGTTTGTTTCATTGATTTGAAGCGTTAAGCTTGACACATTGAATGAATGAGAGAAACTCTACTCATTGAATGAACACGTGCAGTTTGGTTCATGGAGTGAATGTGTGCAGTTTGATTGAGACAATGTGTGAAGCTTGTGACATTGATTGAATGAGTAGCTGTATTCATTGAATTGACAAATGCAGTTTGCTTCATGAACTAAATGTATGCAGGTTGTTTGATTGAATCAATGCGTTAAGACTACCTCTACTCATTGAATTATCATGCGCAGTCTGTTTCATTGAATGAACGAGTGTAGTAGGATTCACTAAATAAGTCAGTTAAGTTTGTTCGATTGAAATAAGGAATAAGGTTTGATTCATTGAATCAATGATTGCAGTTTGATTCAATGATTCAATGAATGCAGTTTGATCTAGACAATGCGTGAAACTTGTGCCATTGCATGAATGAGAGTAGCTGTATTCACTGAATTGACAATTGCAACCTCTTTCATTGAATGAACGTATGCAGTTTGGTTCACTAAATAAGGGAGATAGGTTTGTTCCATTGAAACAAGGAGCAATAAACAAGGAATGATTGTCGTTTGATTCAACGATTCAATGAATGCAGTTTGTTTAATTGAATGAAAGCGTTGAGCTTGGCGCATTGAATGAATGAGAGAAGCTCTACTCATTGAATTAAGACGTGCAGTCTGTATCATTGAATAAATGACAGTTTGCTCCATTGAATGAATGCATTTTGCTCGTGGCATTGAATGAATAGCCGTAGTGAATGAATCAAACTCAACTCATTAATTCAGTGGATCAAATTTCTCTCATTCATTCAATGAATCGAACTTCAATCATTGCTTCAATGAAACGAGCTTCACTCATTCATTTAATGTATCAAATTCTACTCAGTATTCAGTGACACAGACTTCTCTCATTCGTTTAATGATTCATACTGCAGTCATTGATACACTGAAACGTCCTTCGCTCATTCAATCAATGACTCACTCTTATCTCGTTCTTTTAATGTAAGCCACCTTCATTCAATGACTCGACAAAAACGCATTCAATGTTTCAAACTTAACTCATTCATTGATTTACTGAAATGAGCTTTACTCATTCAAGTAATGAATCAAAATCAACTCATTAATACAGTGAACCAAACGACTCTGATTCATTCAATGAATCGAACTACATTCATTCATTTACTGAATCAAATTCTACTGAGTCATTCAGTGAAACAGACTTCTCTCATTCGTTCAATGATTCAAACTACATTTCTTTGATACACTGAGCCGGCCTTCGATAATTCAATCAATGATTTAAACTTAAATCATTCATTAATTTTCTGAAATGAGGTTTACTCATTCAATTAATGAATCAAACTCAACTCATTAATTCAGTGATTCAACCTTCTCCCATTCACTCAATGAATCGAACTTCATTCATTGATTCAAGGAAAAGAGCTTAACTCATTCACTGAATAAATCAAACTGAATTCATTAATTCTGTGAATCAAACGTCTCTCAATCACGCAATGAATCAAACTTCATTCACGCATTCAAGGAAACAAGGTTCACTCATTCATTTCATGAATCAAATTTACAAGCTTAATTCTCATGTTCATTCAATGGATCAAACTTCGCTCATTGATTCAATGAAATGAGATAACTTATTTATTTTATGATTCAAACTGCATTCATTCATTCAGTGAACCAAACGTCTTTGATTTATCCAATGAATCAAACTGAATCCATTGATTCACTGAAACGAACTTCACTTATTCATTCAAACTTCTCTCAATCACGCAATGAATCAAACGTCATTCATACATTCAAGGAAAGAAGGTTCACTCATTCATTTGTTGAATCAAATTCTACTCATTCATTCAGTGAAACAGACTTCTCTCATTCGTTCAATGATTCAAATTTACATTTCTTTGATACACTGAACCGGCCTTCGATCATTCAATCAGTGACTCACTCATATCTCATTCGTTGAATGAAACAAACTGCACTCATTCATTCACTGAATGAATCAAACAGAATTCATTAATTCAGTAAACGAATCGTCTTCTCATTCACTCAATGACTCAAGCTTCAATCATTGATTTAATAAAAAGAGCTTAACTCATTCAATTAATGAATCCAACTCTAATCATTAATTCAGTGAATCAAACTTCAGTCATTGGTTCAATGAAACGAGCTTCACTCATTCATTTGATGAATCAAATTCTGCTCATTCATTCAGTGAAACACTTCTCTCATTCATTCAATGATTCATACTGCAGTCATCGGACTTTCGGACCTGTTGGGCCGAAGGGCCTGTTTCCACACTGTAAGTAATCTAATCTAATCTAATCTAATACCAAGCTGCTTTCATTCATTCAATGACTCGAGAATAACTCATTCAATCTATGTTTCAAACTTAATTCATTCAATGATTCACTGACATAAGACTCATTCACTGAATGAATTCATTAACTTAGTGAACCAAACTTCTGTAGTCCATTCAATAAAGCAAACCATCATTCACTGAGTCAATGAAACGAGCTCCATTCATGACTATCTCTTAGCCCATTCGTTCAATGAATCAAACTGTACTCCATCATACACTGTTACAAACCTCATTCATTCACTCATTAACTCGAACTTAGCTCATTCAATCAAAGTTTCAAACTTAACTCATTCAATGAATGAATCAATCTGACTTCTTTAATTCAGTGAGCCACATTTCTCTGGTTGATTCAATGAATCTAACATCGTTCATTGATTCAATTAAACGAGTTTAACTCATTCACTGAATGAATCAAACAGAATTCATTAATTCAGTGAACCATTCGTCTTCTCATTCACTCAATGAATCAAGCTTCAGTCATTGATTCAATAAAACGAGCTTAACTCATTCAATTAATGAATCCAACTCTAATCATTAATTCAGTGAATCAAACTTCAGTCATTGGTTCAATGAAACGAGCTTCACTCATTAATTTGATGAGTCAAATGCTGCTCATTCATTTAGTGAAACAGACTTCTCTCATTCATTCAATGATTCAAGCAGCAGTCATTGACACACTGAAACGTCCTTCGCTCATTTATTCAATGTATCAAACAGCACTCATTCGGTCAGTATAGTAAATCTCATTCATTCATTCCATGGCTCGAGTTCAACTCTTTCAGTCAAATTTATACACTCCGCTCATTCATTCAATGAATCAAACATTATTCATTCTTTCAATTAATCGAGCATCACTCATTCACTGAATGAATCAAACTCACCTCATTAATTCAGTGGATCACATTTCTCTCATTCATTCAATGAATCGAACTTCATTCATTGATTCAATGAAACAAGCTTCACTCATTCATGTGATGACTCAAATTCTACTCATTCATTCAGTGAAATAGACTTCTCTCATTCGTTCAATGATTCAAACTGCATTTCTTTGATACACTGAACCAGTCTTCGATCATTCAATCAGTGACTCACTCTTATCTCATTCGTTCAATGAAACAAACTGCACTCATTCATTCAGTATACCAATCCCGCCATCATTCAATTACTCAACAAAAACTCATTCAATGTTTCAAACTTAATTTACTGAAATAAGCTTTACACATTCAATTAATGAATCAAACACAACTCATTTAATTCAGTGATCCAATCTACTCCCATTCATTCAATGAATCGAACTTCATTCATTGATTCATGAAAAGACCTTATCTCATTCACTGAATGAATCAATCTGAATTAATTAATTCAGCGAACCAACTGTCTCTCAATCATTCAATGAATCAAACTTCATTCAGCGAAACAAACTTGGTTCATTCATTTGATGAATCAAATTCTTCTCATTCATTCAGTGAAACAGACTCCTCTCATTCGTTCAATGATTCAAACTGCAGTCATTCATACACTGAAATGTCCTTCGCTCATTTATTCAATGTATCAAACAGCACTCATTCGGTCAGTATAGTAAACCTCATTCATTCATTACATTACTCGAGTTCAACTCTTTCAATCAAATTTATACACTCCGCTCGTTCATTCAATGAATCAAACTTTATTCATTGATTCAATTAATCGAGCTCATTCACTGAATGAATCAAACTGAATTCATTAATTCAGTGAATCAATCGTCTCTCATTCATTCAATGAATCAAGCTTCAGTCATTGGTTCAATGAAACGAGCATCACTCATTCATTTAGTGAATCAAAGTCTACTCAGTATTCAGTGAAACAGACTTCTCTCATTCGTTCAATAATTCATACTGCACTCTTTCATGCAGCATACCAAGCCACCTTCATTCAATGACTCATTGGAAACATTGATTGAATGCGTTTCTGCCAACTTAATTCATTCATTGATTTACTGAAATGAGCTTAACTCATTCACTGAATGAATCATACGTCTCTCAATCATTCAATGAATCAAATTTCATTCATTCATTCAGTGAAACAAGCTTCACTTATTCATTTGATGAATCAAATTCTACTCATTCATTCAGTGAAACAGACTTCTCTCATTCGTTCAATTATTCAAACCACATTTCTTTGATACACTGAACCTGCTTTTGACCATTCAATCAATGACTTACTCTTATCTCATTCGTCCAATGAAACAAACTGCACTCATTCATTCAGTATACAAATCTCGTCTTCATTCAATTACCCGACAAAACGCATTCAATCAATGTTTCAAACTTAATTCATTCATTGATTTACTGAAATGAGCTTTACTCATTCAATTACTGAATCAAACTCAACTTATTAGTTCAGCGATCCAAAGTGCTCTCATTCATTCAATGAATCGAACTTCATTCATTGATTCAATGAAAAGAGCTTAACTCATTTACTGAATGAATCAAAGTGAATTCATTAATTCAGCGAACCAAGCGTCTCTCAATCATTCAATGAATCAAACTTCATTCATTCTTTTAAAGAAACACGCTTCACTCATTCATTTGATGAAACAAATTCTACTCATTCATTCAGTGAAACAGACTTCTCTCATTCTTTCAATTATTCAAACTGCATTTCTTTGATACAGTGAACCTACTTTCGACCATTCAATCAATGACTCACTCTTATCTCATTCGTTCAATGAAACAAACTGCGCTCATTCATTCAGTATACCAACCTTGCCTTCAAGCAATTACTCGACAAAAACTCATTCAATCAATGATTCAAACTTAATTCATTCATTGATTTACTGAAATGAGCTTTACTCATTCAATTAATGAATCAAACTCAACTCATTTAATTCAGTGATCCAAACTTCTCTCATTCGTTCAATGAATCGAACTTCATTCATTGATTCAATGAAAAGAGCTTAACTCATTCACTGAATTAATCAAACTGAATTCATTAATTCAGCGAACCAAACATCTCTCAATCATTCAATGAATCAAACTTCAATCGTTCATTCAGTGCAACAAGCTTCATTCATTCATTTGATGAATCAAATTCTCATCATTCCTCCGGTGAAACAGACTTGTCTCATTCATTCAATGAATCGAACTTCATTCATTGATTCAATGAAAAGAGCTTAACTCATTCACTGAATAAATCAAAGTGAATTCATTAATTCAGTGAACCAAGCGTCTCTCAATCATTCAATGAAACAAGCTTCACTCATTCATTTGATGAATCAAACTGCAGTCATTGATACACTGAAACGTGCTTCGCTCATGCATTCAATGTACCAATCAGCACTCATTTGGTCAGTATAGTAAACCCCATTCATTCATTACATTACTCGAGTTCAACTGTTTCAATGAAATTTATACACTCCACTCATTCATTCAATGAATCAAACTTTATTGATTGATTCAATTAATCGAGCTTCACTCATTCACTGAATGAATCAAACTGAATTCATTAATTCAGTGAATCAATCGTCTCTCATACATTCAATGAATCAAGCTTCAATAATTGATTCAATAAAATGAGCTGAACTCATTCACTGAATTAATCAAACTGAATTAATTAATTCGGTGAATCAAACTTCTCTCATTCAATGAATCAAACGTCATTCATTGACTCAATGAAAAGAGCTTTACTCATTCATTTCATGAATCAAATTCTACTCAGTCATTCAGTGAAACAGACTTCTCTTATGCATCCAATGATTCAAACTGCATGTCTTTGATTCACTGAAACGTCCTTCGCTCATTCAATGACTCACTCTTGTCTAATTCCTTCAATGAAACAAACTGCACTCATTCATTCAGTATACCAAGCCGCCTTTATGCATTCAATGACTCTAGAATAACGCATTTAGTCAAAGTTTCAAACTTAATTCATTCATTGATTTACTGAAATAAGATTAACCCATTCACTGAATGAATCAAACTGAATTAATTAACTCAGTGAACCAACTTCTGTCTTCCATTCAATGAACCACACTTCATTCACCGAGTCAATGAGACAAGCTCCATTCTCTTATCCCATTCGTTCAATGAATCAAACTGCAATTCACTATACACTGTTACAGACCTCATTGATTCACACATTGACTCAAGCTTAACTCATTCTATCAAAGATTCAAACTTAACTCATTTATTGAATGAATCAAGCTGAATTCTTTAATTCAGTGAACCAACCTTCTCACGTTGATTCAATGAAACGAGCTGAACATATTCATTTAAAGAATCAACCTGTACTCATTCATTCAATCACCCGCTCTTTCCTCATTCATTGAATGAACAAACTGCTCTCATTCTTTTCAACTTATTCAATCAAATTTACAAGCCTCACTCATTCATTCAATCAATTAACCATTCATTCATTGATTCAATCAAACAAGCTGCACTCATTCACTAATTGTATCAAACTGAACTTTTTAATTCATTTGAAACAAACTTCTCTTGTTCATTCAATGGATCAAAGTTCATTCATTGATTCACTGAAACGACACAACATATCAATTTTATGAATCAAACTGTACTCATTCATTCCGTGAACCAAACTTGTTTCATTCATCCAATGAATCAAACTGCATAAATTTATTCACTGAAGCGACCTTCACTCATTCATTTAATGTACCAAAATGCACTCAAGCAGTCAGTATCATAAACCTCATTCATTCATTCCATGACTCGAGTTGAACTCATTCAATCAAATTTACAAACTTCGCTCATTCAGTCAACGAATAAAACTTCATTCATTGATTCATTTAATCGAGGTTCACACATTCACTGAATGAATCAAAGTGAATTTTTAATTCAGTGAATCAAACTTCTCTCATTCATTCAATGAATCGAACTTCATTCATTGATTCAATGAAAACAGCTTAACTCATTCACTGAATGAATCAAACTTGAATTAAAGTTTGTGAGAAGATTTGTAGCTCGGGTGCTCGTTGCTGTGGTTCTGTTCGCCGAGCTGGAAGTTTTTGTTGCAAACGTTTCATCCCCTGTCTAGGTGACATCCTCAGTGCTTGGGAGCCTCCTGTGAATCGCTTCTGTGGTGTTTCCTCCGGCATTTATCGTGGCCTGTCCCTGCCACTTCCGGTTGTCAGTTTCAGCTGTCCGCTGTAGTGGCCGGTATATTGGGTCCAGGTCTATGTGTTTGTTGATGGAGTTTGTGGATGAGTGCCATGCTTCTAGGAATTCCCTGGCTGTTCTTTGTTTGGCTTGCCCTATAATGGTAGTGTAGTCCCAGTCAAATTCATGTTGCTTGTCGACTGCGTGTGTGGCTACTAGGGATAGCTGGTCGTGTCGTTTCGTGGCTAGTTGATGTTCGTGGATGCAGATCATTAGCTGTCTACCTGTTTGTTCTATATAGTGTTTTGTGCAGTCCTTGCATGGGATTTTGTACACTACATTAGTTTTGCTCATGCTGGGTATCGGGTCCTTCGTTCTGGTGAGTTGTCTGAGAGTGGCTGTTGGTTTGTGTGCTGTTATAAGTCCTAGTGGTCGCAGTAGTCTGGCTGTCATTTCAGAGATGTTCTTGATGTATGGTAGTGTGGCTAGTCCTTTGGGTTGCGGCATGTCCTCATTCGGTTGTCTTTCCCTTAGGCATCCCTTAGGTTGATGAAATTGCAAGGATATCCGTTTTTGGCGAATACCTTCTATAGGTGTTCCTCTTCCTCTTTTCGCAATTTCATTCCTTCATTCGCTGAAAGTAGCTTCACTCACTCAATAAATGACTTGATCTTACCTCATTCGTAGTTTTTATTGAACTGCACTCAATCATTCATGAAGCAAAACTCATTCATTCAATGACACGAGTTTGACACATTCAATCAAGTTTCAAGCTTCAGTCATTCATTCAATGAATCAAAGTTCATTCATTGATTCATTGAAACGAGCTTAACTGATTCATTTAATGAATCACAATCTACTGATTCATTCATCAAAAACAAACAGTCAATCAGTCAATGAATCAAACTTCATTCATTCATTCAATGGAAAGAGCTTATGTCATTCATTTGCCTCACTCATTAATTCAATGAACAAAACTTCACTCATTCTTTCAATGAATCAACCGCCATTCACTGATTCAAAGTCTCGAGTGTGTCTCATTCAAAGTTTCAAACTTCACTCATTAATTCAATGAACCAATCTTCATTTATTGAGTCAATGAAACGAGCAGAACTCATTCACGTAATTAAACATACCTCACCCATTTAGTGAACAAAATGAATCAAAGTGCAGTAATTCATTCATTCAATGAATCAAAGTATAGTAATTCATTCAGTGACGGAAACTTCACTCAGTCATTCAATCAATGAGTCAAACTGCACTCACTCATTTAATGAGTCAAACTGCATTGTTCATTAATTCAGTGAATCGAGGTTCTATAATTCATTCAATGAATCAAAATTCACTTGTGCATTGAAAGAATTAAATCTTATTTTATGTTTTAATGAAAAGAACTTATCTCATTCATTCAATGAATCAAGCTTCACTCATTCAGTCGAACTGTATTCATTCATTCATAGACTCAAACGTCACTCATTTATTCAACGAAGCAAACTTGGTGCAATCACTCCGTGATTCAAACATCATTCATTCATACAATGAATCAATCATCAATCAATCATGCAAAGAATGAAATTTCATTCAATGATGAAATTAAATATTTTTTATATTTCATTCAATCAATCGAACTTCACTCATTCATTCAATGAATCGAGGACCAGTCATTCATTCAATGAATCAAACATCACTTGTTCATTCAATGAATCAAACTGCAGTAGTTCAATCAATGTATCAAACTTCTCACATTAATTCAATGAATCGAACTTCACTCATATATTCAATTACTCGAGAGCCAGTCATTCATTCAATGAATCAAACTTCACTCACTCATTCAGTGAATCAAACTGCACCTGAAAAACATTTATTCAATGAATCATGCATTTAAAGATATCCAACACCACCTCCTCTGTAATTTGGACATTTTTCAAGATGTTACAAATTATTTCCCCACATTCTATATCCTCCATGTCCTTCTGCACAGTAAACACTGTTTCAAAATATTCGTTTAGTATCTCCCCCATATCCTACATTTCCACACATAGGCTGTCTTGCTGATCTTTGAGGGGCCCCGTTCTCTCCCGAGTTACCCTTTTGTCCTTAATGTATTTGCAAAAGCCCTTTGGATTCTCCTTAATTCTATTTACCAAAGCTTTCTCATGTCCCCTTTTTGCCCTACTGATTTCCCTCTTAAGTATATTTCTACTTCTATTATACTCTTCTAAGGATTCACTCGATCTATCCTGCTTCCTTCTTTTTCTTAACCAAACCCTCAATTTCTTTAGTCATCCATCATTCCCTATACTTACCAGCCTTTCCTTTCACCCTGACAAGAATATACTTTTTCTCTGGATTCTTGTTATTTCATTCCTGAAGGCTTCCCATTTTCCAGCCATCCCTTTACCTCTGAACATCCAATTTGCTTTCGACAGTTCTTGCCTAATTTCGTCAAAATTGGCCTGAACAACTGAATGTAAAGAGTTTCACTAAGTCATTCAATGAGGCAAACCTCCCTCATTCATTCAATGAAGGAAACTTCATTCATTCATTCTACTACACGAGCTACACTCACTCATTCAACGAATCAAACTGCATTCATTAATTCAATGAATCAGACTCCACTCAGCCATTAAATAAATCAAACTTCACACATTGATTGAATGAAAAGTCATTCTTTCAACCCGAAGCATCACCCTAACTGTAACCCTAACCCTAGCCGTAAAACTAAATTTAAACCAATCCCTAACTCTAACGCAAATATCATTCGTCCATTCGATGAATCAAACTTTAATTATATATTTAATGAATCGAGCTGCAGCCATTCATTCAATGAAACAAACTTCATTCCTTTAATGAATCAAAATTCATTCAATGATTGAATGAAAAGAGTCTTCCTCATTCTTATTACTGAATCAAAATGCAATCTCTACTCTTTCATTCAATGAATTAAGTGGCATTCATTATTTCATTCACTCAAGCTTTACTCAGCCGTTTTATGAATCAAAGTGCATTCATTCATTCAATGAAGCAAACTTCACTTATTCATTCAATGAAACAAACTTGAATCATTTATTTAAAGAGGGAAAAAGTGAGGACTGCAGATGCTGGAGATCAGAGCTGAAAAATGTGTTGCTGGAAAAGCGCAGCAGGTCAGACAGCCCATTCCTGAAGAAGGGTTTATGCCCGAAACGTTAATTCTCCTGCTCCTTTGATGCTGCCTGCAGGACCTGCTGCGCTTTTCCAGTAACACATCTTTCAACTCATTTATTTAAAGACTCGAGCTTCACTCATTCATTGAATGAATCACACATCATTCAATGACTGAATAGAAAGAACTTTACTCTTTCGATGTGTCACACCTCACTCATTCATTCACTGAAGGAAACTTCATTCATTCATTCAATGATTCAAGCATCAATCATTCATTCAATGAATGAAACTTCATTCATTCATTCAAAGACTCAATATTAGTGCAGTCGTTCATTGAATCAAACTGCATTAATTCAGTGACTAAAACAGTTCTCAGTCATTCAATGAGTCAAACTGTGCTTATTCATTCAAAGACGCAAACAGCATTCATTCATTCAATTACTCAATTACTCATTCATACAATGGAGTCAAACCTCATTCATTGTTTCAATGAAACGAGCTTCGCTGGATCGAACTGCAGTAATTCATTCAATGCATCAAACTTCATTCATTCATACATTAAATAAATCAAACTTCATTGATTGATTGAATGAAAAGACTCATTCATTCAACTCCAGACCTAACAGCCCTAACCCTACCATAACTCTAACCTTAACCGTAACGCAAACTCGAGCGCAAACTGTATTCATTCATTCAATGAATCAAACATTCAATGATTCGAACTGCATTCATTAATTCATTGATTCAAACTTTACTCATTCATTCAATGAAGTAACTTTATCCATTCACTCTGTGTTTCAAACTTCACTGATTCATTCATTGAATCGAACCTCACTCGTTCACTTAATAAATCAAATTTTACTCATTCATTCAAAGAATCAAACTTCATTCATTGATTAAATGCAAAGATCTTAAGATTGGATTCCCGACAGTATGGAAGCAGGTCCTTCAGCTCGACAAGTCCACACCAATCCTCCGAAGAGTAACTCACCCAGACCCATTCCTCTACATTTACCTCTAATAATATTGGAAATTTAGCATGGCCAATTCACCTGACCTGCACAGCTGTGAAATATGGGAGGAAACCGGAGCACCCAGAGGAAGCCCACGCAGAGATGGGGTGATGTGCAAACTCCACACAGACACCCGAGGCAGGAATTGAACACGGATCCCTGGCGATGTGAGGCAACCATGTGAACCACCAACTCACTCACTGATTCAATGGATCAAGCTGGATTATTCGTTCAATGAACTAGACTTCAATCATTCATTCAAGGAATCAAACTTAATTCATTGTTTGAATGATGAAAAGAGATTCACTCATTCCTTCAAGTAATCAAACTTCATTCATCCATTCAACGAATCAAACTTCATTCATGCATTCAATGCATCGACCTTAAGTCATTCATTCAATGAAACAAAGTTCAGTCACTCATTCCATGAATCAAACTTCATTCAATGATTGAATGAATCAAATTGCATTCGTTCATTCAAAGAATCAAACTTCATTCATTCAATTAACTAAACATTATTTCAGTCACTCTAGCTTTACTCATTCATTTAATGAATCATAGTGCAATTATTCAATGAATCAAAGTTCACTCATTCAATCAATGAAGCAACCTTTACTTAATAATTCAAAGATTAGAGCTTCACTCATTCATTCAATGAATCAGACATTATACAATGACTGATTGATAAGAGCTTCAATCAATGGGTCAAACTTCACTCATTCATTCAATGATTCGAGCTTCACTCGTTCATTCAATGAATCAAACTTCATTCATTCATTCAAAGGCTCGAGCTTCACTCGTTCATTCGTTGAATCAAACTGCATTCAGTAATTCAGTGACTGAAACTTCACTCAGTCATTCAGTGAGTACAATTGCACACATTCCTTCAATGAAGTGATTGGCATTCCTTTATTCAATGATTCCAGCTTCGTTCCTTCATACAATAGAATCAAACTTCATTCATTAATTCAACGAGATGAGCGTCACTCACTCATTCAATGAATTCCCTAAATTAATCAATCTTCATTCATTGATTGAATGAAAATGGCTTGACCCATTCATTCAACCTAAACCTAACACAAATCATAACCCTAACCCTAAATCTAACTTTAACCCTAACCCAACGCAAACAGCTTTTGTTCATTCAATGGATCAGATGTCATGCAATCATTCAATGAATCAAACTACATTAATTAATTCATTGGCTCAAACTTTACTCATTCATTCAGTGAATCAAACTGCATTCATCCATTCATCGAATCGAACTTCATTCCTGTACTGCATTTTGTCTTTCATTCCTTCCTTCCTTCCCTCATTCTCCCATCGCTCCTTCCTTTCTTCGTTCACTCTTTCCTTCATTGAACCCTTCCTTGCTTCATTCCTTCTTGCATTATTTCCCTCCTTCATTACTTCATTCCTGTACTCGATTTCATATCTCCTTCCTTCCTTCCTTCATTCCTTCCCTCCTT
>NC_057742.1:43438073-43451817 GCF_004010195.1 Chiloscyllium plagiosum
CTTATTGCCTTCATTCTTACCTTCCTTCACTCCTTCGTTCTTTCATTCCTTCCGGGATTCATTCAATCCTATCTTTCTTCATGCTTTCATTTCTTCCTTCCTTCATTTATTCCTTCCTTCCTTTATTCCATCATTTGTTCCTTCATTCATTCCTTTATTTGTTCCTTCTTGCAATCCTTCCTTCATTCCTTTCTCCATTCTTTCCATCCTTCCTTCTTTCCTTCCCTCTTTCATTCCTTCCTTCATTCCTTCATTCTTTCCTTCATTCCTTCACTCATTCTTCCCTTCTTCCTTCCTTCCTTCATTCCATAATTTCTTCCCAAGAACAAAGAAAACTTACCACCAAGAAACAGGACTTTCTGCCCTCCAAGCCTGAGCTGATCCAAGTCCACTTGTCTAAACTAACAACCTAATTCCTAAGGGTCTGTATCCCTCTGCTCCCGATCTGTTGATGCATCTGTGAGGACACACCTAAAATGAATCTACTGTGCCTGCCTCTACTACCTCTGCTGGCAACACGTTCCAGGCACATACCAATCTGTGCAAAATACTTGCGGCATATATTCCCCATCCTTTCTTCCTTCATTCCTTCAATGTTTCCTTCTTCATTCTCCTCTTTCCTCCTTCCTTCCTTCATTCCTTACTTCTTTAATTTCTTTATTCATTTCTTCCCTCATTTCTTCACTCCTTCCTTCAATCCTATGTTCCTCTCTTCTTCGATCCTTCCTTCTTTCATCCTTTCATTCCTTCCTTCGTTCCGTCCTTCATTCCTTCGTTCATTTCTTTCCACATCCCCTCCTTCATTCCTTCCAACCTTCATTCCTTCATTACTTCCTTCCTTCTTTCTTTCATTCCTTTATTCATTCCTTCCTTTATTCCTTCCTTAATTTCTTCATTTCAGCCTTCGTTCATTCCATCATTTCTTCCTAAGAACAAAGAGAATTTACCACCCAGATACAGGACTTTCGGCCCTCCAAGCCTGAGCTGATCCAAGTCCACTGTCTAATCCCATCTGCCAATTCCGAAGCACCTGTATCTCTCTGCTCCCCAACTATTGATGCATACGTGCAGACACACCTTAAATGAATATACTGTGTCTGCCTCTACGACCACTGCTGGCAATGCATTCCAGGCATCTACCACCCTCTGTGTCAAAATATTGCTGCATATTGTCCTCTTCCTTTTATCCTTCATTCCTTCCTTCAATGCTTCCTTCTGACAATGTTCCATCACTCCCTCCTTCATTTATTCTTTTTTTCTTCCATCATTTATTCCTTCCTATCTTACTTCCTTCATTCATTCCACTGTTCCTTCCTGCATTCCTTCATTTGTTCCTTCCTTCCATCATTCCTTCAGTCTTTCATTTCTTCATTCCTTCTTTTCCTTCATTTCTTCATTACTTCATTCCATCATTCTATCCTTCCTTCATTACTTCATACCTTCTGACATCCTTCCTTACTTCCTTCACGATTCTCTTCCCTCCTTCCTTCATTCCTTACTTCCTTAATTCCATTATTCCTTCCTTCATTTACTCCTACCTTCATTCCTTCCTTCATTGCTTCCTTCCTTCCTTCGTTAATTCCTGCCTTCCTTCCTTCCTTCATAACTTCCTTCGTTCATTCGTTCATTCATTCCATCATTCCTTCTTCCATTCCATGATTCATTCATTCCTTCGTTTCTTCTTTCATTCCTTTCCTCCTTTCCTCCTTCATTCCTTCATTAATCTATCCTTCCTTCATTCATTCCTTACTTCTTTATTTCCTTCATCCATTCCTCCATTCCTTCCCTACTTCTTTGTTTCCTTCATTCTTCCTTAATTCCTTCTTCATTCTTTCCCAACTTCATTTATTCCTTCATTCCTTAATCTTTCCTAGATTACTACCTTCATTCACTCCTTCATTCCTTTCGCCCTCCCTTCCTTCATTTCCTCATTTTTTCTGTCATTCATTCGTTCTTTCATTCATTCCTTCCTTCCTTCATTCCTTCACTCCTTTATTCCTTCATTCATTGCTTCATTAATCTTTCCTTCCTTCATTCCTTCCTTCCGTCGTTCGTTCTGTCCTTTATTTCCTTCCTTCATTCATTCCTTCTTCTATCCTTCTTTCCTTCATTCATTCTTTTAATTGTTCCTTCCGACATTCCTTCCTTCACTTCTTCCTTCCTTAATGTCTTCTTTCATTCCAGCATTCCATCCTTCCTTCCTTCAATCCTTCTTTCCTATCTTCCTTCATTCCAATACATGTTAATTTCGTTGTTCCTTCCTTCCTCCATTCCTTCATACCTTCATTTCTTTATTACCTCATTTCTTCCTTCATTCCTTCCTTCATTCCGTTCTTTCTTAATTCCTTCCTCCACTTATCCCTTCCACCATTCCTTCCTTGACTCATTAATACCTTCATTTCTTAATTCCTTCCTTTTTTCATTCCACCCGTCATTCATTCAGTCCTTTCTTCATTCATTCCGTCCTTCCTTCATTTCTTCCTTCATTCCTTCTTTCATTCCTCCCTTCGTTCCTTCCTTCCTTCTTTCCTTCATTCCTACATTCATTCCTCCCTTGCCCCTTCCTTCATTCCTTCAATCATTCCTTCAGTGCTTCTTTCATTCTTTGCTTCATTCCTCCCTTCATTCCTTCCTCCACTCTTTCCCTTCATCTTTCTTGCCTTCTTTAATTCATCCCTGCATTCACTTTGTTCATCATTCATTCCTTCATTTGTTCCTTCCTTCCGTCATTCATTCCCTCGTTCCATCCTGCATTCCTTCCTCCATTCCTTTCTTCATTTTTTCTGTCCTTCCTTCTTCCCTTCAATTCTTCATTGCTTCCTTCAGTCCTTCCTTCTTTCATTCCTTCAATCATTTCTTCCTTCATTCCATCATTCGTTCCATCCTGCCTTCATTCCTTCCTTCATTTCTTCTTTCATTCCGTCATTCCATCTTTCCTTCCTCCATTCCTTCTTTCCGATCTTCCTTCATTTCTATACATGTTAATTTTGTCATTCCTTCCTTCTTTCATTCCTTCGTACCTTTATTCCTTCATTGCTTCATTCCTACCTTTCTTAATTCCAGATATCCGAGTGGCCCAGGAGGGATCCCCGTAACCACCCTAAATGTTCGCATGCCATTAATCAATCTTGTCCAACCAAAAAGAGCCCTCATAAGGCCAATCGCAGTGGGACCATCCGTACAGATCGAAGGTAAAAGGGATAATATACCAGCTGTCACCAGACGGTGTCAGCCGGCGACCCCGGGGGAATGAGAGGGTCTCCTACCTTACTCTTGCATCGAACGTATTTACCATTGCACTTCACAATAGCCCCCGAGGGGGGCAAAAGGACGGGGGTCCGGCCTGCACAGCGGAACAGGGTTGACCTGTCTCGGGATGAATGTTCCTAATCATTCATACATTTAATGAATTGATCTTCATAATCATTCATTCATATTTCAATCAATTAAAGGAGTCCATCTTGTTTACCATTTATTAAATCATTAATTTAAAGTATCGATCATTCGAATCATCCATTTAGTGACTCATTGTTCAAAGAATCCAAGTTTTGTAATCATTCATTCATGCATTAATTAATTAACTAATTCAGTCATTCATTCGTTCATTCATTCATGCATTTATTCATTCATTCATTACTGATATAGATCTTTTGTTATCATTCATGCATTCATTGATTCAGTTGGCTATTCATTCATTCATTCATTCATTCATTCAATGATTAGCAACATCTAATCCTTCAATGAATGAGTAATTGTGTTAATTGTTTGATAATTTAATTGATCAACCGTGGTATTCATTTTATATAATCAAACTTTGCATTCATCCATTCATTCATTCCTTCAGTTTTTTCATTCATTCAATGAATCAAACGTTGCATTTATTTATATTTTCTGGAATTAATCAGACAAATCAAATGAATGGATGAGTTATGAATACAACGTTTGATTCATTGAATGAATGAATGAATACAACGTATGATTTTTTGGATACATTAATCAATGGTCACCGTATTTCATTGGATTAATGGATACAACATTTGATTCATTCAATGAATGAATGAATGAATGCAACACTCTTTTCATTGAGTGTTAGCTTCCGTAAATATATGATTGACAAAATTCGATTCTTTGAAAGAACGAATGACTGAACGCAACGTTGGATTCATTGAATGAATGAATACAACGTCTGATTAATTGAATGAACATTTGAATCCTTCAATGAATGAAAGCAATGTTTGTTTAATTGAAAGAATGAATGCATGAATACAGACAATGCGTGAATTAATAATTGAGTTGACACAAAGTTTAATTCATTGAATGAATTAATGATTTAGTACGTTTGATGTATATAATAAATGAATAAATGAATGCAACTTTTGATTCATTGAAGGAATAAATGATGACAAAGATCGTTTCCTTGAATGAATGAATGAAAGTTTGCCTTGATTGAATAAATGCATGAATGAATGATTGACAAGTTCAATTCCTTAAATGTATGAATGAAGATATTAATGTTGAGAAAGATCGATTCCTTGAATGAATGATTGAATGGTTGCAAAGATCAATTCCATGAAAGAATGAATGAATAAACGAAAGAAAGAATAAAAGAATGACTGAATTAATGTATAATTACAACAATCTATTTATTGAATGAATGAACGAATGATTACGAAAATCAATTCCTTGAGTGAATGACTGAATGACTGATTACACACGATCTATTCGTTGTATAAATGATGGAATGGTTGCAAAAATAAATGACTTTCGCGAATTAATGAATGAATGATTATAAAGATGGATTCCCTGAATGAACTAAAGAATAAGATTGCTAAGGTCGATTCCTTGAATGAATGACTAATTGAATGGTTAAAAATATTGATTGTTGAATAAACAAATGAATGCATTAACAAATGATCGATTCCATGAAAGAATTAATGATTAACGACAATGATGAATACTGTGAATGATTGAATGAATGAATGATTACAAAGATCAATTACTTGAACAATTACTAATTTCGATTCCTTGCATGAACCATTTAATGAATTGATTGATGTTTGCATAAATGTATTCCTGGAATGAATGAATGATTACAAAGATTGATTCATTGAATTAATGAATGAATGAAGTATTCCAAAGATAATTTCCACGTATGAATGAATGAATGATTACAAAGATCGATTCGGTGAATGAATGAATGATAACAAAGGTCGATTCTTTGAATGATTGAATGAATGGTCAAATTCATTCCTTGAACGAATGAATGAATGAATGATTACAAAGATTGAGTCCCTGAATTAATCAATTAATAAATGAATGAACACACTTGGAATATTGTGTCCAGTTCTGGTTGCCCTACTATAGGAAAGATACAGAGGCTTTGGAGAGGGTGCAAAGAAGGTTTACCAGGATGGTACCTTGTCTGGAGGGCTTGCCTTATGAAGAAAGGTTGAATACGCTCTGGAGAGAAGGAGGAAGAGAGGAGACCTGATCAAGGAATACAAGATAATGAGTGGAATAAACAGAATTAACAGCCAGAGACTTTGCCCCAGATTGACTGGTATGAAGAGTCATAGTTTGAAAATATTAGAAGGTAGGTATAAATGAGACGTCAGAGGTAGATTCTTTATGCAGAGAATTGTGAATGCATGGAATGTGGTGTGGTGGTGGAAGCAGAGTCATTAGGGACATTTAAGTAACTCATGGACATGCACATGGATGTGAGTTGAGGGTGCATAGGTTAAGTTATTATATTTTACATTAGGATTTAACCTCGGCACAACATTGTGGGTCAAAGCGCCCGTTCTTTGCTGTACTTCTCTATGTTTATGTTCTAATGAAGGAATGCTTACAACAATGGATTCCTTGAATGAGTAGGTGAATGCTGACACAGATCAATTCCTTGAATGAATGAATGAATGAATGAATGTTTGACTGCAATCAGTGACTACAACGTCTGGTTAATTGAATGAATGAATGAATACAACGTTTGATTTACTGAATCAATCAATGACTACCACATTTGCTTCATCAAATGAATGAATGAGTACAACGTTTGATTCATTAAATGAATGAATGAATGCACGAACTCGTTCATTGAATGAATGATCGAATGAATACAATGTTTGATTTACTGAATGAACTCATGACCACGTTGATTGATTGAATGAATGAATGAATGAATGAATGAATACAATGTTTAATTCATTGAATGAATCGGTGAATGAATGATGATCGGATGATGGGATGATCGAATGAATGAATACAATGTTTGATTCATTGAATGGTTTAGTGAATCACTTCAACATGTGATACATTGAATGTATGAATGAATGGATACAAAGTTTGATCCGTTGAATGAATTAATGAATACAACGTCTGATTGATTGAATGTATGAATCCAAGAAGACAATGTTTGATTCATTGAATGAATGTTTGAATTAATATTCTTTGATGCATTGAATAATGAATGAATGAACGAATGCATCATTTGATACATTGAGTGCATGAACGACTGGAAACAACATTTGATTCATTGAATGAATGAATTCAATGTTTGATTCATTGAATGAATGACTGAATGAAGACAACCTTTGATTCAATGAAAAAAGTGAATGAGTGAATGAATACATTTGATTAATTGAATGACTTTTGATGTGTACTACTTTTGATTCATTGGAACTTACCTCGACGCCAACGGTCTTTTAACAGCAGAGAGCAGTGAGGTTGGAATGCAGAGCTGGTCGGGAAGGTAAGTGATTGATATTTGAGTGAGTGCTACTCAGTGTTCTTGTTTTGGAGACGAAGTGTAGAGTAATGGCAGCGCAGGCAGTGGAATGTTCCTCCTGCAGGATGTTTGAGGTAGGGGTGAGCACCGATACTCCTGCCGACTTCGTCTGCAGGAAATGCAGTCAGATCCTGCTCCTCACAGAACGAGTTAGGGAACTGGAACTGGAGTTGGATGAACTGAGGATTATTCGAGAGAAATATTAAAAACAGATAGCAAAAGCTCTGTAACTAAGGTAAAGGTAAAGTTGCCACAGGCTTATCAGACCATAGGATAACATGATGTCACAGTTGTTAGCACTGCTGCTACAAAGTGCCAAGAACCTGGATTCGATTCCAGCCTTGGGCAATTGTCCCTGTGGAGTTTATAATTCTGCCCGTGTCTTTCGGTTTCCGCTGGGTGCTCCAGTTTCCTCCCACACTCCAAATATGTGCAGGTTAAGTGGACTGACCATGATAAAACTTGCCCTATAGTGTCCAGGGAAGTGCAGGTGAGGTGGGTTAGCCATGGTAAAAACCCTATGCACAGACACAGAAATGAAGTGGGTCCGGGTGGGATGCTCTTTGGAGAATTGATGCAGTCTCGTTGGCCTCTCTCTGCACTGTAGAGATTCTATGAGTCATAGGACTGTTCTCTCAAGACAGAGATGACTTTATTGGTTTAACCTGAGGTCTGCCATGCCCCAGGTGGGGGAAGATGTTGAGATGAAGAGTCCTACATGGTGACCTCAGCCTGTGCAGGAATTAAACCCACCTTGTTGACATCACTCTGCATTTCAAATCAGCCAAATGTGGTAACTGATGCCCCCTTCTGTAATTATATAAAAGGGAAGAGAGTGGTTAAGTGAATGTCGGCCCTTTGGTGGATGAGACTGAGAAGTTAATAGAGGGGAAAACAGAAATGGCAGAGACACTAAATCAATGTTTTGCCTCAGTTTTCATGATGGAGGCCTGTAAAAATATTCAAACAGTAACAGGTTATAACAGAAATTATAGCAAATGAGAAATTTAAAACAATCTCCATCACGAAGGAAGAAGTACTGAGCAAAATATTAGGATTAAAGGCAGAAAAGTCCCTAATGACAATTAGGTCATTATTATTGTGTTAGTAAAGGGCAATATTCCAATAGCAGCAGAGATGTAGAGAAACAGATTGGGAAACAGATTTTGGAAAGGTGCAGAAGCCACAGGGTAGTAGTCATGGGTGATTTCAACTTCCCAAATATTGATTGGAAGCTCTTTAGATCAAGTAGATTGGATGGGGCGGTGTTTGTGCAGTGTGTCCAGGAAGCTTTTCTAACGCAGTATGTAGATTATCCGACCAGAGGAGAGGCCATATTGGATGTGGTACTTGGTAACGAACCGGGACAAGTGATGGGCTTGTTAGTGGGTGAACATTTTGGTGATGGTGACCACAATTCTGTGACTTTCACCTTGGTTATGGAGAGAGATAGGTGTGTGCAAAGGGTAGGTTTTACAATTGGGGGAAGGGTAATTACGATGCTGTAAGACAGGATCTGAGGAGCATAAGTTGGGAGCATAGGCTGTCAAGGAAGGATGTCGTGGAAATGTGGAACTTTTTCAAGGAACAGATACGACGTGTCCTTGATATGTATGTACCTGTCAGGCAGGAAAGAGATGGTCGTGTGAGGAAACCTTGGTTGACAAGGGAGGTTTTCGTGCTCTCTGCGATGGCATTCGCAACCTTTCCCTTTGTAGATTTCACAATTCCTGTGCTGGGATTCACTGCCATCTCAGTCTCGTTTTCACTGTCCCTGCGCTGTGATTTGCAACACTTCATTTTCTAGTTCTCATGCTCTCTGCGCAGGAGTTCGCAACCCTGCTGTTTCCAATTTTTGCAGTCTCTGCGCTGGGATTCATAACACATGCCTTTCTAGATTTCATGATGTCTGCGCTGGGATTTGCAACCCTTCCCTTTATAGTTTGCATGCTCTCTGCGCTGTGATTCACATCCTTCCCTTTCTAGTTTTTACGCTGTTGCGCTGGGATTAACAACCACCCACTTTCTAGTCTGTCTCCGTGCTGCGATTTGCAACCCTTCCTTTTCTAGCTTTCATGGTTTCTGCCGTGGGATTTGCAATCCTTCCCTTCCCAGTTTTCGTGCTCTGGCATTTACTCTGGCATTTACCACCTCTCCCTTTGTAGATTCCCTGCTCTGGTATTTACTGCCATCCCTTTTCTAGTTTTTGCTGTTTCAGCATTGGGATTCATATGCTCCTATGCTCTCCGCGCTGGGATTCACAAACCTTTCCTTTCCAGTTTCATTCTCTCTGGGCTGGAATTCACACCCTGCCCTTTACAGATTTTTATGCTCTCTACACTGTGATTCGCAACCTCTCCCTTTCTAGTTTTCGTGGTCTCTGCGGTGAGGTTTGCAATCTTTCCCTTTCCAGTTATCCTGCTCTTTATGCTGGCATTCGCTGCCTTTCCCTCTGTAGATTTCACTTTCCATACACTGGGATTCACTGCCATCCCCTTTCTAGATTTTCCCGTCTACTGCACTGGGATGCACAACCCTTTCTAGTTTTCGTTGTCTGTGCGCTGGGATTTAGTTTGTAGTTTTTGTGCTGTTTGCACTAGGATTTGCAAACTTCCCTTTATAGTTCACATGCTCTCAGCACTGGGATTTGTGAACTTTCCCTTTCTAGTTTTCATACTTTCTGTCTGGGATTCACAACTATCCCCTTTCTCATTTTTACTGTCACTGTGCTGGGATTTGCAACCTTTTCCTTTCTATTTTTGTTATCTCTGCGGTGGGATTTGCCATTCTTCCCTTTCTAGTTTACATGTTTTCTGCATTGGGATTGACAAACATCCCCTTTCTAGTTTTCGCTGTCTCTATGCTGGGATTTACTTTGCTTACATTTCTTCTTCTCGCTGTCTCTGTGCTGAAATTTACAATCCTTGCCTTTTTCATTTTGGTGCTCTCTTAACTGGGATTCAAACCTTTCTAGTTTTCGTGGAATGTTCACTGGAATTTACAAACTTTCCCTTTTTAGTTTGCATGCTGTCTGCACTGGTATTCACAACAATTCCCTTTCTCATTTTCGCTGTCTCCACACTGGGGATTTGCAATCTTTTCCTTTCTAGTTTTGGTTTTCTCTTCATTGGGGATTTGCAATCCTTCTGTTTCCAGCTTGCATGTTCTGTGCGCTGGCATTCACATCCCCTTTGTTTCTAGTTTTAACGGTCTCTGCATTGGAATTCTGGTTTTCACTCCCTCTGCATTGGGATTCCTTTGCTAGCTTTCACCTCTCTGTGCAGGCGTTCGCTACCATTGCATTTCTAATTATCACAGTATCTGCGCTGGGTTTCATAATCCATCCGTTCCTGTGTTTTGCATTGTCTGAGCTGGGATATGCAACCCTTTATAGGTCTTATACTCTCTGACTGTGTTTAAAGTCCTTTCCTTTCTGTTTTTTTTTCGCTCTTTAGGATTTGCAACCCTACCGTTTCATATATCAGGTTCACTGTGCTTGGATTCACAAATCTTCCCTATCTAGTTGCCAACCTCTCTGCACTGGTACTCAACAAATGTTGTCTTCATTCATTCAATGAAACAAATATTCATTCATTCAAAGAATTAACACTATTCATTCATTCAATGAATCAAACGTTGTATTCAATCTTTCATTCAGTGAATCAGACGCTAAACTGAATGATTCGTTCAGTCAATCAATGAATTGCATTCAATGATTCACTCAGTCAATGAATCAAGCATTGTATTCATTCACTGATTCATTCAATGGATCAAATGTTGCAATCATTCATTCAATGCATCAAACGTTGCATTCATTCATTCATTCATTCGTCATTCAATAAACCAAACAAAGTGTTCATTCATTCATTAATTCATTGGTTCATTGAATCAAATTTTGTCTTCATGGATTCATTCATTTCACCAATAACGTGATTCATTCATTTGTTCAAGGAATCGATCGTTGTGTTCATTCATTCACTCATTCATTCAATGCATCAAACATTGTGTCACTCATTCATACATTCAATTAATCAAGCATTGAATTGATTGATTAATTCATTCAATGAATACCAAGTTTATTCATTCATTCAAACATTTAATGAATCAAACTTTGTACTCATTCATTCAATGATTCCAACATTGCATTCAGTCTTTCGATGAATTGACCGTTCTAATCATCCATTAATTCCTTAAAGCATTTAATGAATCAAACATTGTATTAATTCATTCATTGGTTCAATTGTGTAAATGTTGTTTTCATTCATTTATTCAAATAATGAATCAAATTAGATTATATTAGATTACCTGCAGCGTGGAAACAGGCCATTTGGCCCACAAGTCCACACTGATCTCCGAAGAGTAACCCACACATATCCTTACATTTACACCTGACTAATGCATGGAGTACTATCGGATAATTTAGCATGACCAATTCATCTGACCTGCACATCTTTGGATTGTGGGCGGAAACCAGAACATCTGGGAGAAACTCACACCGACACAGGGAGAATGTACACACACAGTCGCCTGAGGCTAGAATTGAATGGAATTGAATTGAATTTATTGTAACGTGTACTGAGGCACAGTAAAAAAGACTTTGTCTTGCGAGCAATACAGGCAGATCTGTGATCACATAGTTAAGTAATATAGATAGTAAATAATAAGTAAACATCAGCAAAAAACAAAAACACAGGTACAGGCAAATGTTAAGTGTTTGTGAGTCCATTCAGTACCTTCTCCCTGATGGTAGAGGTTGTAGAAAAATATTTTGAGCGTGGGATGGATCTTTAAGAATGCTGGTGGCCTTTCCTTGACAATGGGCCTGGGAGATTGATACTATAGATGGGAAGTTGGCCTTTGTAATGTCCCAGCCAAGTTCACGACTCTTTATAACCATCTCCAATCTTGCCATACCAGTTACTGATAGATCCAGAAAGACTGCTCTCGATGTCACACCTATAAGAATTTACAAGGGTATTTGCCATCATGCCAAATTTCCTCAGCTGCCTGAAGAAGATGAATTGTTGTTGGGCCTTCATAACCAGTGCGTCCACATGAAGATCCAAGAAAGCTTGTTGTGGATGGCCACTCCCCCATCTGCATTCGTTCTACCATTGTGTGTGTGTGGGGATGGGGTGGGGGGGTTGGGGGGTGTTGGCGGGGGTGGGGTGGCGGGATGCTCCACCAAAAGTCAATAATGAGCTCCTTGGTTTTGCTGGCATTGAGAGCTAAGTTGTTCTCAGTACACGATTATTCCAGGTCTTCCAGGTATGTAGTCTGTTTCATTGCCATCTGAAATTTGACCGACTATGGTGGTATCATCAGCGAACTTGTAAATGACATTAGCCTGATATTTGGTGATGCAGTCATGGACATACAGTAAGTATAGTAGGAGGCTGAGTACACACCCCTAGGAGACTCCAGTGTTGAGGATGAAATATTGTCCCCAATCTTCACTGATTGTGAGTCAGGAAACGAAGGATCCAGTTGCAGAGAGTGGGGCCTCGTCCAAGATCACTAAGTTAAATTATCAGTTTCGAGGGGATGCTGGGTCCCTGGTGTTGTGAGGCAGCAGTGTTGACCACTGAGCCATTATGCCACCCCATTTAAAATGTGAACGCTTCTGCCCTGCACCAGCTCCTCAACCATCCATTCATCGGTTGTATTTCTACCTCATTAGCTTGAAGCACCAGGAGTAATCCAGGTATTGAACTGGATTAGATTACATTCAGTCACCAATTTGGTCATTCAATTAATCAAAAGTTGTATTCAATCATTCATTCAAACAATAAATCAAACATTGTCTTCATTCATTAAATTAAACAAACGTTGCATTAATTAATTCACTCATTCATTCAATGCATAAAATGTGGTTCTTATTTATTCATTAAATGAATCAAATATTGCATTCGTTCATACATTCATTGAATGCATTAAACATTGCATTCATTCATTCAAAGAATTAAACATTGTGCTCATTCATTCATTCAGTCATTGAATGAATCAAACATTGTGTTCATTCTTTCGAAGAATTAAAGCTTCATACATAGAACATAGAATATAGAACAATACAGCACAGAACAGGCCCTTCAGCCCACGATGTTGTGCCGAACATTTGTCTTAGCTTAAGCACCCATCCATGTACCTATACAATTGCCACTTAAAGATCACCAATGATTCTGACTCTACCACCCCCACAGGCAGGGCATTCCATGCTCCCACCACTCTCTGGGTAAAGAACCCACCCCTGACATCTCCCCTATACCTTCCACCCTTCACCTTAAATTTATGTCCCCTTGTAACACTCTGTTGTACCCGGGGAAAAAGTTTCTGTCTGTCTACTCTATCTATTCCTCTGATCATCTTATAAACCTCTATCAAGTCACCCCTCATTCTTCTCCGTTCCAATGAGAAAAGGCCTAGCACTCTCAACCTATCCTCGTACGACCTATTCTCCATTCCAGGCAACATCCTGGTAAATCTTCTCTGCACCCTCTCCAAAGCTTCCACATCTTTCCTAAAGTGAGGCAACCAGAACTGCACACAGTACTCCAAATGTGACCTAACCAAAGTCCTGTACAGTTGCAACATCACCTCACGACTCTTGAATTCAATCCCTCTGCTAATGAACGCTAATACACCATAGGCCTTCTTACAAGCTCTAACCACCAGAGTGGCAACTTTCAAAGACCTATGAACAGACACCCCAAGATCCCTCTGTTCCTCCACCTGACGAAGAACCCTACCATTAACCCTGTATTCCGCATTCTTATTTGTTCTTCCAAAATGGACAACCTCACACTTGGCAGGATTGAACTCCATCTGCCACTCCTCAGCCCAGCTCTGCATCATATCTAAGTCCCTCTGCAGCCAACAACAGCCCTCCTCACTGTCCACAACTACACCTATCTTCGTATCATCTGCAAATTTACTGACCCACCCTTCGACCCCCTCATC
>NC_057742.1:43452616-43468641 GCF_004010195.1 Chiloscyllium plagiosum
TTTCACACTCTCCTCTTCAACAGTACGGTCCCTCTCGTTTGTAAATACTGAAGAAAAGTACTCATTCAAGACCTCTCCTATCTCTTCCGACTCAATACACAGTTTCCCACTACTGTCCTTGATCAGACCTACCCTCGTTCTCGTCATTCTCATGTTTCTCACATACGCATAAAATGCCTTGGGGTTATCCTTGATCCTATCCGCCAAAGATATTTCATGCCCTCTCTTCTAGAAAGTGGATAGTTGTGAATCCCAGTGCAGACAAAGGAATCCCAGTGCAGACAAAGGAATCCCAGTGCAGACATGCGAATCATGCCGCAGAGACCATGAAAACTAGCAAGGGAAGGGTTGCAAATCCCAGTGTGGAGACAGCGAAAATGAGAAACGGGATGGTTGTGAATCCCAGCGCACAGACTGCAAAAATTAGAAAGGGAAAGTTTACGTGCTGAAAGCATGTAATCTAGAAAAGGAAGGGTGTGAACAACAGTGCAGAGTGCATGAGATCTATAAAGGAAAGGGTTGCAAATCCCAGCAGAGAGACAGCGAAACCTAAAAAGGGGATTGCGGTGAATCCCAGCGTAGACTCCCATGAAAAGTAGAAAAGGAAGGGTTGCAAATTCCAGTAAAGAGACTTGAAATCTAGAAAGGGATGTGCTGCAAACCCGAGCGCAGAGGCAGCGAAAATTAGAAAGTAGATGGTTGAGAATCCCAGCGCAGAGAGCGTGAAAACTGGAAAAGGAAGACATGCAAATCAAAGTGCTGAGAGTGTGAAAACTATAAAGGGTAGGATTGCAAATCCCAAAAGCATCAGCTAGAAAGGGGAATGCCAGCGCATTCCATTAAGAGCTGAGAGGGCATAGAGTCATAGAGATGTACAGCATGGAAACAGACCCTTTGGCCCAACCCGTACATGCCGACCAGATATCCCAACCCAATCTAGGTCCCACCTGCCAGCACCCGGCCCATATCTCTCCCAAGTCTTCCTATTCATATACCCATCCAAATGGTTCTTAAATGTTGCAATTGCACCAGCCTTCACCACATCCTCTGGCAGCTCAATCCATACACGTACCACCCTCTGCGTGAAAAAGTTGCTCCTTAGGTCTCTTTTATATCTTTCCCCTCTCACCCTAAACCTATGCCCTCTAGTTCTGGACTCACCGACCCCAGGGAAAAGACTTTGTGTATTTATCCTATCTATGCCCCTCATACTTTTGTCAACCTCTATAAGGTCACCCCTCAGCCTCCGACGCTCCAGGGAAAACAGCCCCAGCCTGTTCACCTCTCCCTGTAGCTCAGATCCTCCAACCCTGGCAATATCCTTCTAAATCTTTTCTGAACCCTTTCAAGTTTCACAACATCTTTCTGATAGGAAGGAGACCAGAATTGCACGCAATATTCCAACAGTGGCCTAACCAATGTCCTGTAGGTTGCAAATTCCAGTGCAGAGAGCATGAAATATAGACAAGGAAGGGTTACAAATCTGAGCACCGTGCCGCCCACGGTGGCACAGTGGTTAGCACTGCTGCCTCACAGCGCCTGAGACCTGGGTTCAATTCCCGCCTCAGGCGACTGACTGTGTGGAGTTTGCACATTCTCCCCGTGTCTGCGTGGGTTTCCTCCGGGTGCTCCGGTTTCCACCCACAGTCCAAAGATGTGCAGGTCAGGTGAATTGGCCATGCTAAATTGCCCGTAGTGTTAGGTAAGGGGTAAAGGTAGGGGCATGGGTGGGTGTGGACTTATTGGGCCGAAGGGCCTGTTTCCATGCTGTAATGTAATCTAATAGAGACCATGAAAACTAAAAAGGGACAGATGTGAATCCCAGTGTAGAGAGTATAAGAAATATAAATGTAAGTTTTGCAAATCCTAGTCCAGACAGCATGAAAACTGGAAAGAGATGGGTTATGGATGCCGGTGCAGAGACTGCGAAAACTGGAAAGGGCAGCATTGAGAATATGACAATGAGAAAGGGAAGGATTGTGAATGTCAGCACAGAAGAGGTAGGCTCGCGAATTTCGGAGAAAGTGGAAATGTGAAAGGGAACAGTTGCGAATCCGAGCGCAGACAGTGCGAAAACTAACCAGGAAGGGTTGCAAATCCTAGCGCAAAGAAGGTGACAACTAGAAGAGGAAGGCTTGAGAAACTTGCTGCTGACAGTGTGAACACTAGAAAGAGTTGCGAATCCCAGCACAAACAGCGCGAAAACTAAAAAAGGAAGGATTTCAAATCCCACCGCTGAGGGCGTGATGACTTATGAATTCCCGCCGCCCCCCAACTGGACAGACTTCATGAGGTAATATTAGCAGGTATTGGAGCACACATTTTAATGAAAATGCATTTGTAAACGGAGACGTTCTACTCAGCTGAAGTTAACAGCAGTTAATAGAATAACAGCACATTCTGCTCGTCTGGTGTTTTTTTCTCTCTCTTATCGCTCCCTCGTGCAGAAGTTAAGGGGCCTCAATTAATAGGATCTACAAATAAAAGGAACAAACCCTCAACTCCAAGACAGTAACCGAAATTATGTTGCGTGTAAACATGTTGTGCAATTGTGTGGCATAATTGTGTGGTATATTGTTGAGTCCTTTGTGAGCCTCTCTCAATTAAGAGCTACAGGTACAAAGGACAGGATATTCAAAGAGCTCTATCCCTCTGAGAACTATTCATTTTAATGTGTTGCAAGTGTTAGAATGGCCACTAGAATTTGCATAGCTAGTAAATATATCGCAAAGAACAGTGTATGGACATGAATAATACCTGAGTTAAGAGGGAATCAGCCGGATCCAGCTTTTCTGCTTGTAAGAGTTGGGACCAACCCCATTATGATATCTCTCATATCTCATCATTTGTTACCATTACTATTTATCAAGGATAGGAAAACCAATTGTCTATATTTGTTTTGCTTGTTCCAAGAAGAGAATGTGCTCTGCAGGTCAGTGTCGCTGCACTCAGTTTTTAATATCACTTTGGCTATATCTAAACTTAATTTTACTTATCTAATGTCAGCCAAAACATTTAATAACATCTGGCATTCTGACTATTTAACTACATTATTCATGTGCATCCACCTTTTGTGTGGGTGCAGAGCCATGCCTGGCTACCAACGTCCTGGACAGTTTGATGTTACTTAAGTTATGTGGTACTATTCATACATCATATGCTATCCCTCCTGGAGAGATCACGCAAACTACATAAATGTGCCAATATAGAAAAGAAAAGGTTTTTTTCCCCCATCTTCCTACCCTGGTACAGTGTAACCAAGCTAACTAGGGATCTATCAAAATGACAGCTACCAGGTAGCAAATGATACCTCTCAGGCTCTTGTTAAGATGGTGGCCATCTGAACCACAATATTACAGGATGGGATGACACTCGATTGGCTACTAGCAGAAAAGGGTACTGGTTGGCAAGTGTCACGAAGCCAGTCCTTTTCTAAAAGCTGTTGCTTGGCTCAAGGATACTCTGCCCTGGATTTTTTTACTCAGAAGGGTAATAAACCAGGCCGGGGTCCGATCAGTCTGGTTTTGGTACCTAGATGAAAAGGGTTTAGTTTATATGTAAACAGATGAACCTTCAGGCCAAAGTGGCCATGTTTTAGAAGTTACCGGTATAATGAAAGTGGAGTGGTCAGCTGTCTAGCTGAGCAAATTTAGTTCAATCTTGAACTGGTTGGAAGTTCAACAGGGAGCTGTGTCGAAACTTCCAGTCTCTCTTTTCTGCCCTTCTACTTCAACCTGTACGCATGTGTTCCATTTATACTGGCTTTTAAAGGGAGTTTGCTTATTGGGACTGTTGTGTATATTCAGGACAGCATAATTAAGTCTAGTTGGATAGGCTGAGTTCTGTAGGGGTTCTTTATTCTGTTCTTTGTGTTTCATTGTGTTATTTTGTGAATAAAATTTTGTCTGTTTTAAAATCCAGTAGTCAACTTAGCTAACTTACAAAGTTATGGTCTGAGCTGTCTGCTTAGACAAAACATTCGTTTTGAGTGGTCTGACTTAGTCCATAACACAAGAAGTATTGCACCTGCAACCCAGACAATTCTGAGAAAATTACTGATTTGACTGATCATATACATTATGAAATAGTCAAATTCAAGCAACCCCAATCATTGACCCTCTTGACTTGGGTGATGGGATGGCTGGGATCCCTGTTGCAATTGCCTGTTTTGTAAGAGACAAAATGGCTGGAATTTAAAAAGCCTGCTTTATTCAACAAAATGGCTGGACTACTAAAAAAACTTACTTCAGCAAATATAAAACACAATGAACTTTTTAAAAGCAATTATTTAAAAGCAAAAGACTGCATTATCTGTGTGTCAAGATTCCAAAGAATCCAAGTACAGTGATCAAAGAAGATCTTAAAGAGCATTTGGAAGATTGTAACAAATACAAAACCTTTGGAATTGCGACAATGAGTAATTTAATTCTAGTCTCATTAAAGATGTGTTCAGCCATAAAACAACAGCTGAGATTATCTTGCAAAAATTAGCTGTCTCTTTGAAACTATTTGCAATATTAATACGTTCTAATTAAATATTTTTTAAAATAATCAAGTGCCTGACATATGTTGTCTGATTAACTGAAAAAAATTCTAAAATTTTAACTATTATTAGTTATGAGTTTTTATAATAAAATCGTATTTTAAAGATGTAATGGAATGGTGAAATGGAGCTGGTACAATGGCCAAATAAATTCAAGCAGTGCTAAGAGATAAACATTGAGGGACATAACCAAACAACAACAGCCAGTAACTTTCAAATGCAACATAGAAAGATATCAAGGCCTAGAGAGTACAATCATTGATCAGATATTTTACAAGATTCATCCTACAGAAGGGAAAGGGAGGATACAGTAGCCACATTGTGTTTATTAAAACACAAAGTGTATGAAAATACTGCTCTTTACTGTATGATCAATGTGCCATGGATCTATCTTCCCATTTGAGCTAAGAATTAAGGGATAAACTGCTCTTTCACATCCAAGCCAGATTCAAGGAAGATCCTTTGGCCCCCTCTCTGTTAAATAAAACTTCACTACCTATATTCTACCTGCCAACTGAGTCTTTGTCTCTTGGGGGAATTTTGCTCCTACACACACACAACAGCATTTCTGGTCTTCTGATTGTAGTTAAAGCAATAACTTGATCCATGACATTTTCCTTGTGAGCTCCTATTTTTGGATGCTTTAGTGAAACACAATTAGTGCCATGGTCTTCCCATACAACATCTACCATTCTGAATGAAGGTGTCCTCCATTATTGTAAGGGAAATATATAGGCCTTTGATTCCCTAAACCACATCAGTCGAACTTCCATGTTTTACTTTACAGTTCAAAATAAAAAAAAAGTCACATGCACTTTATTTATTGTTGATGCACTTGCTTCTTTGTGGGACATAAATTTGCAGATTTAACTTTGATGCATTATCTGAGAGCATAATGGGGTGGTTTGCAAAGCAGGTGAACACAAAACACAAAACACATAAGGACTCAACAACTTATGACTTAGAGCTCAACAACTTATGACTTATACAAACTTGGATAGCATTGATGCACCCTTTAGGGCCTTTGTCTTCTTACCTTAAAGTACTGTTTTAACTCCCCTTCTCCCAACAACATCCAGGATTTCAGACCTTCCTACTTCCTTCATCCATTGAACTAACCGCATCGTCTATCCTCCTCTGATTCCTTTACCCCTCCTGCGGTCTTTTCACTTCATTGTATATTTCCCTTCCCCTGCTACAGTCTTGCCAGTTATATGCGTACATGTGAGCTACTATTTACCTGTTTCTTTCCTTGTGTTGTCGAGCTGAATAGAGAAAACTGCAGATGTCATATACAGTTGGATAATGCTGACTGATGCATGCAGTTTTAAACAACTATGAAGTAGGTACTCATAGAGATTCTCATAGAACATAGAATAATACAGCACAGAACAGGTCCTTGATGTTGCGCTGACCTGTGAAGTATTCTCAGCTCGTCCCCCTACACTATCCCAAAATCGTCCATGTGCTTATCTAAGGATTATTTAAATCTCCCCAATGTGGCTGAGGGCATTCCATGCTCTTAACGACTCTCTGCGTAAAGAACCTGCCTATGACATCTGTCTTAAATCCCCTCAGTTTGTAGTTGTGCCCTCTCGTATAAGCTGACGTCATCATCTTCGGAAAAAGTTTTTCTCTGTCTACCCTATCTAATCCTCTGATCATCTTGCATGCCTCTATCAAATCCCCCTTAAGCATTCTTCTTTCTAATGAGAACAGACCCTCATTAGACAGACCCTCAACAGTCTCTCAGCCTTTCCTCATAAGACCTTCCCTCCAGACCAGGCAGCATCCTGGTAAATCTCCTCTGCACCTTTTCCAATGCTTCCACATCCTTTCTGTAATGGGGGTGACGAGAACCGTACACAAATTCATGCTCCACTGAATTTATTTTAAAGGTGGGGTTTAATTCTTAAATACAGTTTTATGCTAATGGCTAAATATATCATATTCTAAATGTGAACTTACCACAAAATGGCATGAGACTTAACATGCTACAAATATGCTGCTGACTTTTTCCCTGTACCTTAAGTTTTACATTTCAGGAACAAACATAACACAGTTGTAAGCAGTTTTAGATCTCAAGAACACCGCAAGTCAAGCAATTTGGATGTACAAAATCAGAAGCCTCTGCAAAGTTGTTGAAAATGACAAAACATGCGTGAAAGCATTTGCATCTCACAAACAAGCATAACACAGCAATAAGACCAAGTATGAAAGAGAAAAGCAAAACATTCCGCAAAATTGCAGAAAATTGAAGAAGGGCTTATGCCCGAAACATCGATTCTCCTGTTCCCTGGATGCTGCCTGACCTGCTGCGCTTTTCCAGCAACACATTTTCAGCTCTGATCTCCAGCATCTGCAGACCTCACTTTCTCCTCAAAGAAATGTTGAAATATCCTTGTAAGCATTGGAAATCGCAGCAAAACAAGCAAATCTGACATGAAAGATCAGAAGTTATAAGAAAAGGTGCAAATTGACAAAAGATGTCACTTGCAAATGTCAGGATTATGGTATTAAGTTGGGCAACTATGAAAGAGACAATCAAAAGATTCCACAAAATTGCTGAAAATTTGGGATGGTCTTTCAAACCCAGTGGTAGATCTCAAGGACATGCAGAAGAAGAACTCAGCAAGAGAAGCAATTTTGAAATACAAAATCAGAATGCTGGATGATGCTTCAAAGCAGTTTGAAATGACAAAACCATGCAACATAAGCAATTTTCAAGCAGAGAAACAAGACTTTGGCAAAACTGCAGAAAATGCTGAAATGTTCCTCATCAGATGTAGATCTCAAGAACACAAAAAACTACACAAGAGAAAAGCAAAACTTTCTCCATCATACCAGAAAATGCTGGAATGTCATTAAAACCAGTTGTATATCTCATGAACAGACATAACAATTAAGGAACACTAAAGCAGAAAATCATAACTTTGAGTAAAACAATTGACAATGCTGGAAGAAACTTAACACCAGCTGTAGGTCTCAAGCACATTCTTAACACAACCAGAGAAGCAATTTTGAAACAAAAAATCAGAACCTTCTGCTATACTGCAGAAAATGCTGAAATGTCTGTGAAACCAATTGTAGATCTTGAGAACACACAAGGTAAACAAAGACTGAGAAAAGCAAAAGCTTCTGCAAAGTGGTGGAAAATCTTGGAATGTCTTTGAAGCCAGACCTTAAAAACATGCAGAACTCAGTCAGGTAAGCAACTTTGAAAAACAAAATTAGAATCTTCTGCAAAATTGGAACAAATGCTGGAAGACGCTTGAAAGCAGTTCCAAATGTCAATAACAGGCATAACACAGCAAGATATGCAACTTTGAAACACAAAAACCAAATCTTCCACAAAATGATAAGAAACCATGGAAGATGCTTGAAAGCAGTTGCAAATATCACATACATGGTTAAAATACCAAGGTAATCTTGAAAGAATAATTAATTACTTAATCTTGAAAGAGGAAAGCAAAAATTCTGAAATATTGCAGAAAATGCTTGAATGTCCTTGAAATCAGTTATAGATCTCAAAACATGCATAACACAGCAAATTTGAAACGCAAAATCAGAACCTTTTGGAGCGGCTCGGTGTTTAGCACTGCTGCTTCACAGCACCAGGGACCTGGATTCAGTTGCAGCCTTGGGCAACTGTCTTTGTGGAGTTTGAACATTCTCACTGCGTCTGCATGGGTTTCCTCCAGGTCCAATTTCCTCTCACAATCCAAAGATGTGCAGGTTAGCTGAATAGTGCTGAAAATGTGTTGCTGGAAAAGTGCAGCAGGTCAGGCAGCATCCAAGGAACAGGAGAATCGACGTTTCGGGCATAAGCCCTTCTTCAGGAATGAGGAAAGTGTGTCCAGAAGGCTAAGATAAAAGGTAGGGAGGAGGGACTTGGGGGAGGGGCGTTGGTGATGCGATAGACAATAGACAATAGACAATAGGTGCAGGATTAGGCCATTCTGCCCTTCGAGCCTGCACTGCCATTCAATGGCTGATCATTCCTAATCAGTATCCTCTTCCTGCCTTATCTCCATAACCCTTGATTCCACTATCTTTGAGAGCTCTATCCAACTCTTTCTTAAATGAATCCAGAGACTGGGCCTCCACTGCCCTCTGGGGCAGAGCATTCCACACAGGTGGAAGGAGGTCAAGGTGAGGGTGATAGGCTGGAGTGGGGAGGGGGCGGAGAGGTCAGGAAGAAGATTGCAGGTTAGGAAGGGGGTGCTGAGTTCGAGGGATTTGACTGAGACAAGGGGGGGGGAGGGAAAATGAGGAAACTGGAGAAATCTGAGTTCATCCCTTGTGGTTGGAGGGTTCCTAGGCGGAAGATGAGGCACTCTTCCTCTAACCATCGTGTTGCTATGGTCTGGCGATGGATGAGTCCAAGGACCTGCATGTCCTTGGTGGAGTGGGAGGGGGAGTTGAAGTGTTGAGCCACGGGGTGGTCGGGTTGGTTGGTCCGGGTGTCCCAGAGGTGTACTATGAAACATTCTGCAAGTCGGCGGCCTGTCTCCCCAATATAGAGGAGGCCACATTGGGAGCAGCGGATGCAATAAATGATGTGTGTGGAGGTGCAGACGAATTTGTGGCAGATATGGAAGGATCCCTTGGCTATCTGGATTCAGAATTGGCTAGCTGACAGAAGGCAGAGAATGGTTGTAGATGGAAATTATTCTGCCTGGAGGTCAGTGTTGAGTGGGGTCCCGCAGGGCTCTGTTCTTGGGCCTTTGCTCTTTGTAGTTTTTATAAATGACTTGGATGAGGAGGTTGAGGGGTGGGTTAGTAAATTTGCAGATGACACAAAGGTTGAGGGGTCGTCGATAGTATAGAGGGCTACTGCAGGCTGCAGTGTAACATAGACAGGATGCAGAGCTGGGCTGAGAAGTGGCAGATTGAGTTCAACCTAGATAAATGTGAAGTGATACATTTTGGAAGGTCGAGCGCGAATGCTGAATATAGGATTAAAGACAGGATTCTCGGCAGTGTGGAGGAACAGAGGGATCTGGATGTGCAAGTGCACAGATCTCTCAAAGTTGCCACCCAAGTGGATAGAGTTGTTCAGAAAGCATATGGTGTTTTAGCTTTCATTAATAGAGGTATTGAGTTTAAGAGCTGTGAGGTTTTGCTACAGCTCTACAAGCCCCTGGTGAGACCACACTTGGAATATTTTGTCCAGTTCTGGTCGTCCTACTATGGGAAAGATACAGAAGCTTTGGAGAGGGTGCAAAGAAGGTTTACCCAGGATGTTGTCTAGACTGGAGGGCTTGCCTTATGAAGAAAGGTTGAATAAGCTCAGACGTTTCTCTCTGGAGAGAAGGAGGAAGAGAGGAGACCTGATCGAGATATACAAGGTAGTGAGTGGAATAGATAGAGTCAATAGCCAGAGACTTTTCCCCAGGGCAGGTTTGACTGGTATGAGGAGTCACAGTTTGAAGATATTCTCAGGAAGGTATAAAGGAGACATCAGAAGTAGGTTCTTTACGCAGAGAGTTGTGGATGCATGGAATGCGTTGCCAGCTGTGCTGGTGGAAGCAGAGTCATTGGGAACACTTAAATGACTGTTGGACATGCACATGGATAGCAGTGAGTTGAGGAGTGCGTAGGTTAAGTTACTGTATTTCACATTAGGATTAAATCTCGGCACAACATCGTGGGCCAAAGGGCCTGTTCTGTACTCTATTTTGCTATGTTCTATGTTCTATCTGTATAGGTCACTTCTCCTGCTTGTTTCATGAAATCTTTTAGGTCTTGCCTGAATTTGTGGAATTCACTATCCCAGTGTGTGCTGTACTATGTAATTTAAGGAGAAGATAGATATACTTTTGATTAATAGTGTTGAACAATATCAAGAGCTGGCAGGAAAGTGACTTTGAGGCGAAGATGAGTTCAGCCATGATCCTATCAAATTGTGATGCAGGCTCGAGGGACTGAATTGTTTCTACATGCTTCTATTTCTTACGTCCTGATTTAATTGAATTCAATGTCCAGTAGCTGTTATGATGGAATTTGAAACTATATCCTCCAATATTACACTGGGCTTCTGGAATACAAATTCCAGTGCCATTACCATAATGTATAGTCTCCCCTACCCTCCTAAGCACATCAATACCAGTCATTTTACAATCAGCTAATCAGAATTTTTTCTTTGTTGACCATATCTAAACTGGTCACAAACTAGTGCAGCTATCCTCTCAATTTCCTTTACTCTAAGGCTCTTCTCAAAAAAATTTCCTCAATCCCTAGAATGTGCTAAACTGCTGACAAATATCATAAAACATAGAATATAAAACAATAAAGTGCATAACAGGCCCTTCAGCCCTCAATGTTGAGCCGATCTGTGAACTAATCTAAGCCCATCCACCGACAATTTCCCATTATCATCCATGAGCTTATCCAAGCTGAGGTAGCTACATTGGCAGGCAGGACATTCCACGCTCTTACCACTCTCTGAGTAACGAACCTGCCTCTGACATCTATCTTAAATCTATCACTCCTTTATTTACAGCTATTGCCCCTCGTAAAAGTTGATGTCATCATCCTAGGAACAAGACTCTCACTGTCCACCCTATCTAATCCTCTGACCATCTTGTATTTCTCTATTAAATCCCCTCTTCGCCTTCTTCTCTCCCATGAGAACTGACTCAAGTCCTTCAGTCTTCCTCATAAGACCTTCCCTCAACACCAGGCAGCATCCTGGTAAACCTCCTCTGCATCTTTTCCAATGCTTCCACGTCCTTCCTGTAATGGGGTGGCCAGAACTGTACACAATATTCCAAGTGAGGCCGCCCTAGCGTTTTGTACAGTTGCAGCATGATATTGCGGCACCGGAACTCAATCCCCCTACCAATAAAACCAAACACACCATATGCCTTCTTAACAGCACTATCAACCTGGGTGGCAACTTTCAGGAATCTATGTACGTGGACACCAAGATCCCTCTGCACATCCGCACTACCAAGGATCTTTCCACTGACCCAGTATTCTGCCTGATGAAGGGTTTTTGCCTGAAACATCAATATCTCCTGCTCCTTGGATGCTGCTTGACTTTCTGTGCATTTCCAGCACCACTCTAATCCTGAAGCCAATCCCCAGCATCTGCAGTACCCACTTCTGCCCAGCATTCTGCCTTCTTGTTATTCTTCCCAAAGTGAATCACCTCACATTTATCTACATTGAATTCCATTTGCCACTCCTCAGCCCAATTCTGCAGTTTATCTAAGTCCCCCTGCAACCTGCAACATTCTTCCACACAGTCCATTGACTTTAGTATCATCTGCAAACTTACTAATGCATCCACCTATGCCTGCGTCCAAGTCCTCTGTGCAGCACGGTGGCTCAGTGGTTAGCACTGCTACCTCACGGTGCCAGGGATCCAGGATCGATTCCAAACTCAGGCGACTGTCTGTGTGGAGTTTGCATGTTCTCCCCATGTCTGCGTGGGTTTCTTCCAGGTGCTCCAGTTTCTTCCCACAGTCCGAAGATGTGCAAATTGGGTGAATTAGCCAAGCTAAATTGCCATTAGTGTTCAGGTGCATTAATCAGGGGTAAATGTAGAGTGATAGGTTAGGGGAATTGTCTTATATAGGTTATTGTTCAGAGGGTTGGTATGGACTTGTTGAATGTAAATGTTGAATGACTAGGGTAGGAATAGGTCCAGTCAAGGATAGTAGTGGGAAGTTGCGTGTGGAGGCTGAGGAGACACTGAATGAATACTTTTCGTCAGTATTCACTCAGGAACAGGACATTGTTCTCGATGTGAATACTGAGTCACAATTAAGTAGAATGGATGGCTTTGAGGTATGTAGAGAAGAGGTGTTGGAAATTCTGGAAAGGGTGAAAATAGATAAGTCCCCTCAGCCTGATGGCATTTATCCTAGGATTCTCTGGGAAGCAAGGGAGGAGATTGCAGAGCCATTGGCCTTGATTTTTATGTCCTCGTTGTCTACAGGAGTAGTGCCAGAAGATTGGAGGCTAGCAAATGTGGTTCCCTTGTTCAAGAAGGGGAGTAGGGATAACCCTAGTAACTATAGACCGGTGAGTCTCACTTCTGTTGTGGGCAAAGTCTTAGAGAGAATAGTAAGGGATAGGATTTATGCACATCTGGATAAGAATAATGTGATCAAGGATAGTCAGCATGGTTTTGTGAAGGGCAAGTCATGCCTCACAAACCTTATTGAATTCTTTGAAAACGTGACGAAAGAGATTGATGAAGGGAAAGCGGTAGATGTGGTATATATGGATTTTAGTAAGGCGTTCGATAAGGTTCCCCATGGTAGGCTACTGCAGAAAATACGGAGATATGGCATTGAGGGTGAGTTGGAGGTTTGGACTAGGAGTTGGCTGGCTGGAAGAAGACAGAGGGTAGTAGTTGATGGCAAAGTTTCTTCATGGAGTGCCGTCACTAGCGGTGTTCCGCAAGGATCTGTTTTGGGACCATTGCTGTTTGTCATTTTTATAAATGACCTGGAAGAGGGGTTAGAAGATTGGGTGAGCAAGTTTGCGGATGATACGAAAGTCGGAGAAGTTGTTGACAGTGAGGAAGGATGTAGCAGGTTACAGCAGGATATAGAGAAGCTGCAGAGCTGGGCAGAAAGGTGGCAAATGGAATACAATGTAGCTAAGTGTGAGGTGATTCACTTTGGAAAGAATAACAAAAAGATGGGGTACTGGGCTAATGGTCGGATACTTGGTAGTGTGGATGAGCAGAGGGATCTTGGTGTCCATGTACACAAATCTCTGAAAGTTGCCACCCAGGTAAATAGTGCGGTGAGGAAGGCATATGGCGTACTGGCTTTTATTGGTAGAGGAATTGAGTTCCGGAGTCCTGAGGTCATGATGCAGTTGTATAAGACTCTGGTACGGCCGCATCTGGAATATTATGTGCAGTTTTGGTCGCCATACTATAGGAAGGATGTGGAGGCACTGGAACGGGTGCAGAGGAGGTTTACCAGGATGTTGCCTGGTATGGAAGGAAGATCGTATGAGGAAAGACGGAGACACTTGGGGCTGTTTTCATTAGAGAAAATTTAGATAGGGTTGACAGTGAGAATCTTTTTCCACGTATGGAGTCAGCTATTACGAGGGGGCATAGCTTTAAATTAAGGGGAGGTAGGTATAGGACAGATGTTAGGGGTAGGTTCTTTACTTAGCGAGTCGTGAATTCATGGAATGCCCTGCCAGTAGCAGTGGTGGACTCTCCCTCATTATGGGCATTTAAGCGGGCATTAGATAGGCATATGGAGGATAGTGGGCTAGTGTAGGTTAGGTGGGCTTGGATCGGCGCAACATCGAGGGCCGAAGGGCCTGTACTGCGCTGTATTCTTCTATGTTCTATGTTCAATGTAAGGGCCAGTTTCCATATGCCGAGATTCTATGATTCTCAGAACATTCATATTGCCCTTGAAACTTTCTCACAGAAACTGGAGGTACAACAATTTAGTTGTGGTCTAGCCAATGTTTGACAAAGTTTCATTACATTCCTGCTTCATACTCACAACAATTTAAGAAATAGGAGCAAGGGCTCCATAGAATCATAGAGAATTTTTGATGAGGACTCATCTACTGAGATAGCGTGGACTGAGGTTAGAAACAGGAGAGGAGAGGTCACACTGCTTGGAGATTTTTAGAGGCCTCCGCAGAGTTCCAGGGAGGTGGAAGAGAGGATTAACAAAATTATTATTGGTAGGAGTGAAAGGAACAGGGTTGTTATTATGGGGGAACTTCAACTTCCCCAACATTGACTGGAAATGCCATAACTCTAGTATGTTGGATGGATCAGTTTTTGTCCAATGTGTACAGGAGAGTTTTCTGACACAGTATGTCGAAGGGCCAACAGGAGGGGAGGCCACACAGATCTGGTGCTTGGTAATGAACCAGGCCAGGTGTTTAATTTAGTTGTAGGTGAGCACTTTGGAGAGAGTGACCATAATTCAGTTACGTCTAATTTGGTGATGGAAAGGGATAGGTACATGCCACATATCAAGAGTTATCAATGCGGCAAGGGCAATTATTAGGCAAGAATTAAGATGCATAGAATGGGGTAGCAAAATACAGGGGATGCAGACAATGGAAATATGGAGCTGGTTTAAGGAACAGATATTGCGTGTCCCTGTCATGCAGGGAGGAAGTGATAAGGGAAGGAACCATGGTTTACTTCAAAAATTGCATCTCTTGTTAAGAAGAAGGAGGCGTCTGTGTTGATGGGGCAAGATGATTCAGACGAGGCGATGGAGAGTTACAGATCAGCTAGGAATGATTTAAAGAGAGAATTAAGAAGAGCAAGGAGAGGACATGAGCAGTCTTTAGCAAATAGAATAAAGGGGAACCCTAAAACTATCTACAGGTATGTGAGGAATAAAAGGATGATTAGGGTAGGAATAGGGCCAGTCAAAGACAGAAGTGGGAAGTTGAGTGTGGACCCTGTGAAGATCAGAGAGGTGCTAAATGAACATTTCTCGTCGGTTTTCACTCAGGAAAAGGAGAACATTGTAGAGGAGAAGAGTAAGGTACAAGATATTAGACTAGAAAGGATCGAGGTTAGTTACAAACAGGTATTATCAATTCTAGAAGGAGTGAAAGTAGATAAGTCCCCTGGGCCGGATGGGATTTATCCGAGGATTCTCTGGGAAGCTAGGGAGGAGATAGCAGAGCCTTTAGCTTTGATATTTGAGTCATCATTGTCTACAGGTTTAGTACCTGAGGACTGGAGAATTGCAAATGTTGTGTCATTGTTCAAGAAGGGCATCAGAGATGACCCAGGTAATTATAGACCAGTGAGCCTTACTTTTGTTGTAGGAAAGGTTTTGGAAAGAATTATAAGAGATAAGATTTGTAATCATCTAGCTAGCAACAATTTGATTTCAGATAGTCAACATGGTTTTGTCAAGGGCATGTCGTGTCTCACAAAGCTCATTGAGTTTTTTGAGAAGGTAATCAAGCATGTAGATGAGGGTAGGGCGGTTGATATGGTATACATGCCTTTGATAAGGTTCCACATGGTAGGCTGTTGGAGAAAATGCAAAGGCATGGAATTGAGGGTGATTTAGCAGTTTGGATTAGAAACTAGTTCTCTGAAAATATTCAGCATAGGTGGATGGATTAGTAAATTTGCAGACGACACTAAAGTCTGTGGAGTAGTGGACAGTTTGGAAGAATGTTGCAGGTTGCAGGGGGACTTGGATAAACTGCAGAATTAGGCTGAGTGGTGACAAATGGAGTTCAATGTAGCTAAATGTGAGGTGAAGGCAGAGTAGAACATAGAACATAGAAGAATACAGCGCAGTACAGGCCCTTCGGCACTCGATGTTGCGCCGATCCACGCCCACCTAACCTACACTAGCCCACTATCCTCCATATGCCTATCCAATGCCCACTTAAATGCCCATAATGAGGGAGAGTCCACCACTGCTACTGGCAGGGCATTCCATGAACTCACGACACGCTGAGTAAAGAACCTACCCCTAACATCTGCCCTATACCTACC
>NC_057742.1:43470448-43474013 GCF_004010195.1 Chiloscyllium plagiosum
CAGGAAGGCAGAGTACTGGGTCAATGGAAAGATTCTTGGTAGTGTGGATGCGCAGAAGGATCTTGGAGTCCATGTACATAGTTGCCACCCAGGTGAAGAGTGCAGTTAAGAAGGTATACAGTGTATTCGGTTTCATTCATAGAAGGATTGAGTTCCGGAGCCGCAATATCATGCTGCAACTATACAAAACACTAGTAAGGCCACACTTGGAAGATTGCGTACAGCTCTGGTCCCCATATTTCGGAAAGGATGTGGAAGCATTGGAAAAGGTGCAGAGGAGATTTACCAGGATGTTGCCTGGTCTGGAGGGAAGGTCTTCTGAGGAAAGGCTGAGAGACTTGGGTCTGTTCTCATTGCAAAGAAGAAGACTAAGAGGGGATTTGATAGAGACATACAAAATGATCAGAGGATTAGATAGGGTAGACAGTGAGAGTCTTTTTCCTAGGATGATGACGTCAGCTTGTATGAAGGGGCATAACTACAAATTGAGGGATAATAGATTTAAGACAGATGTCAGAGGCAGGTTCTTTACACAGAGTGTGGTAAGGGCGTGGAATGCCCTACCTGCTAATGTAGTTAACTCAGCCACATTAGGGAAATTTAACCAATCCTTCGATAAACACGTGGATGACTTTGGGATAGTGTAACGGGATGAGCTGAGAATAGTTCACAGGTTGGCACAACATCAAGGGCCTGTTTTGCTCTATATTGTTCTATGTTTTCTTAAAATCCATTCCCTTCATCAAGCATTTTTTTCACCAAAATTAGAATAGTGAAGCCTTTTATATATCAAAACCAGCTCTTCAAAATTACCTAACATTTTCCAGTTTCCTGCTTATCTTTTCCACTCATGTATTGCTTATAAAACTTTATTCACGACAGTTATTAAACCAATAAGAATAACCTCAAAACTTTTCTTGTATCATGCTTTCCATTCTGATGGCACCTCCCCTATATCTAGTGAAACTTCAAACCTTCTGGTAAGCTGTTCTGCTATCCCTACCCCAACTTACTTGGCAAATCATCCAAAGCAGATAATCTAATGCATTCTAAATATTGCCAGCCTTTCCATGACCTCCCTCATCTCAATTTCTTACTGCTATAATCTTCACTTCTTCTGAAATATTGTCAGCATTCCCTTCCTTAGTAAACTCCAATTAAAGTACTCCTTTTCTTATGATCTTGGTTAGAGCTGTTATTACACACTTCTGAAGCAAGTCTGGAGACAAGGATACTACCTCCACATTACTACCATACCAAAAGTGTTGGGAGTGTGATGCTGGAAAGGCACTGCAGATCAGGCAACATCCAAGGAGCAGGAGAGTCAATGTTTCAGGCAAAAGCCCTTCATCAGGAATCGGACTTCATCGGGCTTTTGCCCAAACCGAAGGCTCTCCTGCTCCTCAGATGCTGCCTGACCTGCTGTGCTATTCCAGCACCACACTCTCGACTCTAATCTCCAGCATCTGCAGTCTTCACTTTCAACATGCCAAACATGCCCTCTACCTTAGATATTCTAGAGTTGCCTTGAAATTGATATCATCATGGAATGATTTGATCAAAGTTTTCATGATATTCAGTAGAATAGATAGTAAATACTTGAACTTTTTAGGGCGGCATGGTGAGTCAGTGGCTAGTACTGCTGCCTCACAGCACCAGCTAATAAGGAACCAGGGACCCAGGTTCAATTCCAGCCTTGGGTGACTGTCTGTGTGGAGTTTGCACCGGTTTCTTCCCACAGTCCAAAGATGTGCAAGTCATGCTAAATTGGCCATGCTAAATTGCCCATAGAGTTAGGTGCATTAATCAGAGGGAAATGGGTCTGTGTGGGTTAACCTTCGGAGGGTCGGTGTGGACTTATTGGGCTGAAGGGCCTGTTTCCACACTGTAGGGAATCTAATCTAATCTAATACCGGGAATTACTTGCACTTTGGGGAAGACTGGGGCCAGCAGGTATAGATTAAAAATCAGAGCCAGATTTTTCAGGAGTGATATCAGGGACATTCTATGCAGAAACGATGGTGAAAGTTTAGAACTCTTGTGTTAGATCAATTAGAAATTTAAATTTGAGATTGATAGTTTATTGTTACCCAACCATGTTAAGGGATATGGGCCAATGTCCAATGGAGTTACATCGCAGATCGGGCACTATCATAAAGAATGGCAGAACAGACTCAAGCAACTTAATGTCCTACTCCTATTCCTAAATGCATTGTTCAAGTTTTGTTTTAAACTGTGCACTGATTTAAAACACAAAATAGTGTTATAGTAATTGCCTGGGGTGGCAGAAATGCATCATTCTTCCGCAAAGACTGTATTAATACAGGTACGTATCCGTTTATCCGAGCATCCAAAAACCGAAAAGCTCCGAAAACTGAAGGTTCTCATGGAGCTTGCAGCATCAGTCATGTCTGCGTAACATCACGGGGTTTTCTTGGCGGGCGAGGGTCGCATCCACTCGACCCACATGGCTGTATGGCCCAGCACTCGGAGGCATCAGTTGTGTATTGTATTTATTGTGGCAAAAGTGAGGACTGCAGATGCTGGAAACCAGAGTTTAGATCAGAGTGGTGCTGGAAAAGAATACCTCTATTCCTGAAGAAGGGCTTTTGCCCGAAACGTCGATTTTCCTGCTCTGCAGATGCTGTCTGGCCTGCTGTGCTTTTCCAGCACCACTCTGATCTAAACTATTGCATTTCCTGTGCTAAACTATTTAACTTTAGAGTGAAAATGTCAAAAAGAGGTGCAGATACATCTATGGCTAACAATAACATAAAGAAAAGGAAGCATCTGTCATTATCAATAATGCAGAAAGTAGAGTTATTGCAGAAGCTTGATCGTGGTGTGGCTGTGCGGCATCTTACTGAAGAATATGATGTCGGAACTACCATTGACTATGATTTGAAGAAACAGAAAGACAAGTTACTGAAGTTTTATGGTGACAGTGATGACCATCAACTAATAAGAATAGGAAAACACTGCAGAGGGCAAAAAAAATGAAGATCTTAATTGTGTGTTGATGGACTGGATTATGCAACGAAGTGTGAACGTATGCCACTGACTGGTTTGATGGTCATGAAACAAGCCAGAAAATATCATAAAGGCGAAGGTCAATATTCAGAAGGTTGGCTGCAGAAATTCAAGAAGTGTAATGGTGTGAAGTACCTGAAAATCTGTGGTGAAAAGACTTCTGCTGACCATGAAGCAGCTGAAAATTATGTTGGTAAATTTGCCAAGCTGATATCTGACAAATCCTTAGTCGCGAACAAATTTACAATGCCGATGAAACAGCTCGCTTCTGGTGTTATATCCCCAGAAAAACATTAGCAACGGCTAATGAGAGAGCACCACAGGTTTTAAGGAAACTAAGGGCAGATTAACTAATCTTGGGTGTAGGTAAAAACAATGACTGCAGATGCTGGAAACCAGATTCTGGATTAGTGGTGTTGGAAGAGCACAGCAGTTCAGGCAGCATCCGAGGAGCAGTAAATCGACGTTTCGGGCAAAAGCCCTTCATCAGGAATAAGGGTGGAGAGATAAGTGAGAGGAGGGTGGGGGTGGGGAG
>NC_057742.1:43476884-43487843 GCF_004010195.1 Chiloscyllium plagiosum
ATTCCTGCGGTGGCAGGGGAAGGTGCCAGGATGGGAGGGTGAGTTGAAGGGGGGCGTGGACCTGACCAGGTAGTCACGGAGGGAACGGTCTTTGCGGAAAGCAGAAAGGGGTGGGGTGGGAATATATCCCTGTTGGTGGGGTCTGTTTGGAGGTGGCGGAAATGTCGGTGGATGATTTGCTTTATGCGAAGGTTGGTAGGGTGGAAGGTGAGCACCAGGGGCGTTCTGTTCTTGTTACAGTTGGAGGGGTGGGGTCTGAGGCAGAGGTGCGGGATGTGGACGCGATGCGTTGGAGGGCATCTTTAACCACGTGGTAAGGGAAATTACGGTCTCTAAAGAAGGAGGCCATTTGGTGTGTTCTGTGGTGAAACTGGTCCTCCTGGGAGCAGATACGACGGAGGCGGAGGAATACGGAATGGCATTTTTGCAGGAGGTAGGGTGGGAAGAGGTGTAATCCAGGTAGCTGTGGGAGTCGGTGGGTTTGTAAAAAATGTCGGTATCAAGTCGTCGTCATTAATGGAGATGGAGAGGTCTAGGAAGGGGTGGGAAGTGTCAGGGATGGTCCAGGTAAATTTAAATTCAGGGAGGAAGGTGTTGGTGAAGTTGATGAATTGCTCAACCTCCTCGCGAGAGCACGAGGTGGCGCCAATGCAGTCATCAATGTAGCGGAGGAAGAGATGGGGAGTGGTGCTGGTGTAATTACGGAAGATCTACTGTTCTACGTAGCCAACAAAGAGACAGGCATAGCTGGGGCACATACGGGTGCCCATGGCTACCCCTTTGGTCTGGAGGAAGTGGGAGGATTCGAAGGAGAAATTGTTAAGGGTGAGGACCAGTTCGGTCAAACGAATGAGAGTGTCGGTGGAAGGGTACTGTTGGGGACGTCGGAAGAGGAAGAAACGGAGGGCTTGGAGGCCCTGATCATGCCGGATGGAGGTGTAGAGGGATTGGATATCCATGGTGAAGGAGAAGCGTTAGGGGCCTGGGAAACGGAAGTCTTGGAAGAGGTGGAGGGCGTGAGTGGTGTCTCGAACGTATGTGGGGAGTTCCTGGACTAGGGGGCATAGGACAGTGTCGAGGTAGATAGAAATGAGTTCAGTGGGGCAGGAGCATGCTTTAGAAATGAGTTCAGTGGGGCACGAGCATGCGGAGACAATGGGTCGGCCAGGGTGGTCTGGCTTGTGGATCTTGGGAAGGAGGTAGAACCGGGCAGTGCAGGTTGAGGTTGGAAGCTGTGGGTGGGAGATCTCCTGAGGTGATGAGGTTCTGTATGGTCTGGGAAATGATGGTTAGGTAATGGGGTGTGGGGTCATGGTTGAGGGGGCGGTAGGACGACGTGTCCTCGAGTTGGCGTTTGACTTCAGCAGTGTAGAGGTCAGTGTGCCAGACTACCACTGCGCCCCCTTTATCTGCTGGCTTGATGGTGAGGTCGGGATTGGAGCAAAGGGATTGGGGGGCTGCGCATTGTGAGGGTGAGAGGTTGGAGTGGGGGATGGGGGTAGACAGGTTGAGGCGGTTAATGTCCCAGCGGCAGTTGGAAATGAAGAGGTCGAGGGCGGGTAATAGGCCAGCGCGGGGTGTCCAGGTGGATGCAGTGTGTCGGAGGCGGGCAAAGGGGTCCTCGGAAGGTGGACGGGAATCCTGATTGTGAAAGTAAGCTCGGAGGTAGAGGCGGCAGAAGAAGTGTTTGACGTCACGGCGTATATTAAATTCATTGATGCGTGGACGGAGGGGAATGAAGGTGAGGCTTTGCTGAGAACTGATCATTCGTCCTCAGTGAGGGGAAGGTCTGGAGGGATGGTGAAAACTCGGCAGGGCTGTGAGCTGGGATCTGGTGTGGGTGTGGAGCTCGGAGTGGGGGTGGAGTCTGTAACTGGAGTGGGTGTGATGGTAGGGGGAATGGGGGTGGAGTCATGAGTAGGGGTGGTGTTCCTCTCAGGGTTCTGGGAGGGGGGGCAGGGATGATGACAGTGGGGTCTGTGGGAGGCGTGTCAGCAGAATGCAGGTGAGTGGCATTGGTGGGAGCGGAAGTGGTGGCAAACACGGCAGTGGTAGGGGCGGGAGTCACTGAGTGTGTGACATCAGCGATGATGTGAGGGGCGGAAGTGATGTCACGTGTGGTGCATGAGGAATTGTGAGGGGTGGAAGTGGCGGGATGGCAGCTGCACCAGCTGCATGTCTAATGGCGTCCGAGCAGTTTCAGAGGAATCTACTGGAATGTTTGAGGAGCGCTGGTTATGGAGGTGGGTGGATAAAAGTTTGTTATACTTACAGTTTTTGATGTTTGAGATGGAGTTGAAATATGGTTTGTTGAGAGTATGAATTCTCCTGAGGATGTAGTACAGAGTGGGTCCTTTGTAGTTCTGAGAGAGTGTGACCCTAAGCTGAGGCAGGGCTGACTGTAGAGAGGTTAGGTGCCGGCGCATTGCTGCGAGTGTGGAGCGGAGGATCTTGAAGGAGAACCCTGAATCTTGGGTGTGTCAATGCTGCAGGCACACACAAGGTGAAATTGGCAGTGATTGAGAAAAGCAAACATCTAAGATGTCTTAAAGGTGTACGCAATTTGCTTGTGCATTATTTTGCAAACAAGAAAGCATGGGTAACCAGCGGAATTTTTTCCAACTGGTTCAGTAAGCACTTCATACCAGCATGAGCTCATTGCAGACAAGTTGGACTGGAAGAAATGTGTAAAATTTTGTTGTTACTGGACAACTGTTCTGCACATCCCCCTATTGAACAGCTTGTGAAAAGTAATGTTGGCGGCACGGTGGCACAATGGTTAGCACTGCTGCCTCACAGCACCAGAGACCTGGGTTCAATTCCCGCCTCAGGCGACTGACTGTGTGGAGTTTGCACGTTCTCCCCGTGTCTGCGTGGGTTTCCTCCGGGGGCTCCGGTTTCCTCCCTCGGTGTGGACTTGTTGGGCCGAAGGGCCTGTCTCCACACTGTAAGTAATCTAATCTAAAAATGTTTTTGGCATTTACTTGCCCCCGAATGTGACATCAGTATTATAGCCTTGTGACCAAGGAATTTATGCTCCATGTAGAGTAAGTATAAAGACTATTTTTTAAACAGTATGCTTGCTGCAGTCAACAGAGAGGTAGAAATTCAAGACTTCCTGATAGAGTTTAGTCTTAAGGATGCCATTTATGCAGTTGCTAATGCTTGGAATGACGTTGATTAAGCAACATTAACAAATGCTTGGCACAGACTCTGGCCTACAATGATGTTTCTGGTAAATAAACCTGCAGATGAAGAGTTTGAAGGATTTCATGTCACTGAAGAGAAAAAGACGATAGCAAGCCTTGTTACTTACACACATTTATCAGACGAAAGTGTAAATCAATTACATGAAGCTGACATCGAAGAAATGCTGAACATTAACAATGATGTCCCTGTCGTGCATTCCTTGAGCATTGGGAACATTGCTAATGGTTTTAAATACAGGAACACAGTTGAAAAAGTCCCCATTGACGATATGTTGAAAATGTGTGATCAGTTAATTGCTGGCCTTGAACAATGTTCATTTATCAGTGAGCAAGAGATTATGGCAACTTACTCAATTAAAGAGAGATTGATTAGACAGAAACCTATGTTAATGAGACAGATGACACTTGAAGAAGCCTTTAAAACCGCCACCTGCCATAGTGCTGAAGCTGTGTATATTTGAGTTTTACCGAATGTTTTTCTTGTAATGTTTTTGTACATTTGTATGTTTAAGTTTTCCAGAATATTTTTCTTGTAATGTTTTTTATGGAAATAAAATGTTGTTGAATATTTAGAGTCGATGTATTCCATGAACTTGTATATATTACTCTATAAATAAGCTTTGCACGTTTAAGTTTTCCAGAATGTTTTTCTGGTAATTTTTTAATGGAAATAAAATGTTGTTGAATATTTGTGGTCGATGTATTTCATTTAGTACACTACTCTATAAATAAAGTGTGGTAGTACTTCTAGTCTTCATTTACCCCGCTTAGTGTCAGTATTCATATGTTTTTGCTGCAGTACAGTATTTATCTTTGATTATGGGTTGCTGCCCTGCACCCTACAGGGGACACTACATTAATTCTGAAAACTGCAAAATTCCAATTTCCGCAAAGCAGCTGGTCCCGAGTATTTCGGATAAAGGGATACGTACCAGTAGTTAGATACATCAAGAACATAAGTCAGATCATTTGCTATCCTGTGGTGTATTTGAAATTAAGGACATTTATCTTCTAATGGTCATGTGTTAACTTAGGATTTTTGCCCATATTTTGTACAATAGTTGTAGCTTCACATTGCTGTTAGCTTTCTCAATCTAGTAATGCCTTGATTAAAAGCAGCATTTATTTAATTTCAGAGCAGTTATTTATCTTCAGCATTTCCTTATTGATGATGGTAACATATTCCAGCACAATATTTGCAAAATCAGGGATATCACAGTTAGATTAGGTAAAAGTGCCCAGCCTTTTTTTTCTGAACATGCTTAGAGTAAATCTGAAATAATGGTTTCAGTTGTAAAACTGAGGTATGTTATAAATTAACTTTTCTAGATGTTCCTCATTATGTAGATTTCTGAGGCTTTAGTTGCACCGGACATTGAACTTTGTAGTGAATCAGTAATAACTATTGTTGTCACATGCAGTATCAATATCTAAGTATTAGTCTATCTATACTATTATAACTGTGAAATTAAATCCTTACTTACAGCATGATGAAACAGGCACACTGATAGCTAGAATAATCCAGGCTATGTCAATTCTACTAAGGCAGATAGTTGCTTTTTCTTGAGGCTCTTCTACTTCAGTTACTTGGGAAATGTTGCTGGCTATTTCAGGGCCCCTAGTTTCTGCATGGATTATTGTATTCGGGAAGTTTCCTGCTGCGGTTGTGTCACATTTGGAGAAAATTGAAGAGATCCCAGGTGTAGACATAGTTGACAGAATGACAGAATTAGATAAAAGATCACTTTCCATCGTGTTGAACGATGTCATGGAGATGGAAGTGTGAGATCCAATCATAGCTGACAGGTTTTGATCACCAACTTTCAATAAATCTTTAAGTCTATCTATAAATGGGGGATATTCATTCGTTGTTACAACATATAATTCCAGATTAAGATGTGGCTGCGACTTAAATGACACGTCATGAAGAGAAGTAACCTGTGACTCAGAAGCAATGATCAGATTAAGTGGCGAGCCAGGAAGAAGTGATCTCTGTGAAACCCTTTCTTCTGTGATGTTTGATTCCTCTGTGTACCAGAGATTCTTAAGGATGTGCAAGTAGTTGATCTCTTTTAGTGTGCCTGCATCAGTTGAAGATTTCAACATCATGATATTATGGATGTCAGAAGTTCTTGAAACCACCTCAGTTTGATGATTACTAGACGAAGACATTGTTTCAAAATCTCTGTGGTATATTCTTGTAGTAAATGAGGAATGCAGTATTACATTACCAAGAAGGTGTCCAGGAGCCACTAACTCATTTTTATGAAGCCGAGACTGTCTTTCCTTTAATTGTGTTTGCTCTGAATACAAAGTATTTTGATTATATGTGGCAACTATGACCTCCTTTGCTCTATGGTAATTGTTGGCATATTCCAGTGGTGATACTGACAATGGTAACTGAGTGACAGTAGGTGTGGGTTCAATTAAGCTGGTATCTCTCAGCTTGATGTCATGGACTATCTGAAGATATTTCAAGATATTTCCATCTGTATCTGAGATCCTATGCAAGTTAATATGATCCATTACTTTGGAGTTAGCACTAGGTTTGAGGAGTTCTGTGTTTACTGTTGTGAAGTCTATTGGATGATTTTGAGATCTTGAGATGGGAGACAATTCTTGTGCAGTGGATTTTCGTTCTTCTGACAATGCCAGGATCATTAGAACAACTAAATGCAAATAAGAATACAATGTTACTTGAAATCAACAGCAAGGTATAGTAATATAAGCATACAATAAATCAAGAATACAGCACAGAGGAAGACATTCATCCCATCATTCCTATAATAGCTCATTCAATTCCCCACAGTCTTACCAAACAGCGCTCTTTAAGTATTTACTCAATTGCCTTTTGAATATTGCCATTACATATTTATTTGACATCCTTTCAGGCACTACATTCCAGATCACAAAGATTTTTTGTGTAACAAAAGCTTCTTCTAATCTCCTCTAAGTTTTTATTGCCAATCATCTTAAATCTGTATCTTCTGTTTATCAGCCTTTCTTGCAGAAGAAGCAGTTTGTCCTTGTTTATTTTATCAAAATCATGTCTGGTTAAAACCCCACTGAATCTCTGTGCTTAAAGGAGCACAGCTTCTCCCAGTCTTTCCACATACCATTCCTGAGACCACCTTTTGCACCTCAGTACTGTGTTGTCATCTTCCTAATGTGTCATGCCGAACATGATACAATACCATATAAGACCATAAGAGCATAAGACATAGGAGTGGAAGTAAGGCCATTCGGCCCATCGAGTCCACTCCGCCAAACTCCACTTATGCGCATTCTCCCCGTAGCCCTTAATTCCTTGTGACATCAAGAATTTATCAATCTCTGCCTTGAAGATATTTAGTGTCCCGGCCTCCACTGCTCTCCGCGGCAATGAATTACACAGGCCCACCACTCTCTGGCTGAAGAAATGTCTCCGCATTTCTGTTCTGAATTGACCCCGTCTAATGCTAAGACTGTGCCCACGGGTCCTAGTCTCCCCGCCTAACGGAAACAAGTTCTTAGCGTCCACCCTTTCCAAGCCATGTATTATCTTGTAAGTTTCTATTAGATCTCCCCTTAACCTTCTAAACTCCAATGAGTACAATCCCAGGATCCTCAGCCGTTCCTCGTATGTTAGACCTACCATTCCAGGGATCATCTGTGTGAATCTCTGCTGGACACGCTCCAGTGCCAGTATGTCCCTCCTGAGGTGTGGGGCCCAAAACTAGACACAGTACTCCAAATGGGGCCTAACCAGAGCTTTATAAAGTCTCAGTAGCACATCGCTGCTTTTATATTCCAACCCTCTTGAGATAAATGACAACATTAATCACGGATTCAACCTGCATGTTTACCTTTAGAGAATCCTCGACTAGCACTCCCAGATCCCTTTGTACTTTGGCTTTATGAATTTTCTCACCGTTTAGAAAGTAGTCCATGCTTGTATTCTTTTTTCCAAAGTGCAAGACCTCGCATTTGCTCACATTGAATTTCATCAGCCATTTCCTAGACCACTCTCCCAAACTGTCTAGATCCTTCTGCAGCCTCCCCACTTCCTCAGTACTACCTGCCTGTCCAACTATCTTCGTATCATCGACAAACTTCGCTAGAATACACCCAGTTCCTTCATCCAGATCATTAATATATAACATGAACAGCTGCGGCCCAAACACTGAACCCTGTGGAACACCGCTTGTCACCGGCTGCCATTCCAAAAAAGAACCTCTTATCCCAACTCTCTGTTTTCTGTCAGCCAATTCTCAATCCATGCCAGTAGCTCACCTCGAACACCATGGGCCCTCACCTTGCTCAGCAGCCTCCCGTGTGGCACCTAATCAAAGGTCTTTTGGAAGTCTAGATAGACCACATCCACTGGGTTTCCTGGTCTAACCTACTTGTCACCTCTTCAAAGAATTCTAACAGGTTTGTCAGGCACGACCTCCCCTTACTAAATCCATGTTGACTTGTTCTAATCCAATACTGCCCTTCCAAGAATTTAGAAACCTCATCCTTAACGATGGATTGTAGAATTTTACCAACAACCGAGCTTAGGCTAATTGGCCTATAATTTTCCATCTTTTGGCTTGATCCTTTCTTGAACAATGGGGTTACAACAGCGATCTTCCAATCATCCGGGACTTTCCCTGACTCCAGTGACTTTTGAAAGATCTCAACCAACGCCTCCGCTATTTCCTCAGCCACCTCCCTCAGAACTCTAGGATGTAGCCCATCGGGGCCAGGAGATTTGTCAATTTTAAGACCTTCTAGCTTTTCTAGCGCTATCTCTTTTGTAATGGCAACCATACTCAACTCAGCCCCCGACTCCCTTTAATTGTTGGGATATTACTCATGTCTTCCACTGTGAAGACTGACGCAAAGTACTTATTAAGTTCTCCAGCTATTTCCTTATCTCCAATCACTAGCCTTCCAGCATCAGTTTCAAGTGGCCCAATGTCTACTCTTGCCTGTCGTTTGTTTCTTATGTATTGAAAGAAACCTTTACTATCATTTCTAATATTACTGGCTAGCCTACCTTCATTTTTGATCCTCTCCTTCCTTATTTCTCTTTTTGTTATCCTCTGTTTGTTTTTGTAGCATTCCCAATCTTCTGATTTCCCAGTGCTCTTGGCCACTTTATAGGATCTCTCTTTTTCTTTGATACATTTCCTGACTTCCTTTGTCAGCCATGGCTGTCTCATTCCTCCCCGGATAATCATTCTTTTCTTGGGGATGAACCTCTGTACAGTCTCCTCAATTTTACCCACAAACTCCTGCCATTTTTGCTGGACTGTCTTCCCTGCTAGGCTCTGCTTCCAGTCGATTTTCGTCAGTTCCTCTCTCATGCCCTCATAATTACCTTTGTTTAACTGTAACACCATTACATCCGATTTTGCCTTCTCTCTTTCAAACTGCAGACTGAACTCTACCATATTATGATCGCTGCTTCCTAAGTGCTCCCTTACTTTAAGATCTTTTATAAAGTCAGGTTCATTACATAGCACTAGGTCCAAAATAGCCTGCTCCCTTGTGGGCTCCATGACAAGCTGTTCCAAAAAGCTATTCTGTAAGCCTTCCAAGAATTCCCTTTCTTTGGATCCACTGGCAACATTATTTACCCAGTCCTCCATGATCACCATGACCTTGCCTTTCTGACATGCCTTTTCTATTTCCTGGTACATGTTGCGCCTCTGGTCCTGACCACTGTTAGGAGGTCTGTACATAACTCCCATTATGGTTTTTTTGCCTTTGTAATTCCTCAATTCCACCCACACAGACTCCATATCATCTGACCCTATGTCATTCAGTGCCATAGATTTAACTTTGTTCTTAACTAACAAGGCCACCCCGCTCCCTCTGCCCACCTCCCTGTCTTTTCGATAAGTTGTAAATTCTTGGATCCTGAACCCCCTGCAACCATGTCTCTGTGATGCCTACCACATCACAATCATTCACAATGATCTGTGCCGTTAGTTCATCTACTTTGTTACGAACGCTTCGAGCATTCAGGTAAAGTGCCTTAATGCTAACATTCTTATCATTAGAGATATTGGAAGTCACAAGCTGTCCTAAGTTATCCTTCCGTTTTGTTGCATTCCTCATCTGCCTCAAGGTTAAATCCACCTGCATACATGCTATCCTCCTGCTTATCTTTCTATTTAACTCCATACTCCCTGTCGCTTTCACTTTCCCTTCCCCCCAACTCAGAAGTTTAAACCTAACCAGTTGCTCTTTTCATTGAGCATAATTTCTTCCTGTTTTACACAATGTTGGACAGCCTTCCAGAGAGTCAACATGCAATGAAAACAAGGATGGGAAGTAGACAGCACTGCCAAACAAAACAGAAAGCAATGACTGAGGGACATGCAACTCGGGTTGCTGCGGGCAGTGGTACTTAATCTCAATATATTATGCAAGGAAATGTGTTGGGTGAGTTGGGCTAGAATGAAGCCACAGGATGAGGAGACAGTCCACCTGCCATTAGTCTAATTCAGAATAGTTGTTATGGCTACAATCAGAAAAAGAATGCAGAATAAGGTCGATTTGGATGCCAACCGAGAACACAGTAGCAGGAAGGCTAGCCACCAGATAGGCAGCCTGGAGAAAATCTGATTTTGAGGGGTTGAAAATAGAACTGAGAAAAGCCAAATGGGCTTTTCATATGGAAAAAAAACAATGGCATGGAACAACAATAAAAACAAAGCACAGAAAAAACGTTCTGCTGAATGAAAAGAACAAATTAAACATTAGTGAGACTCCACATATAAATGAAGATTTAGGAGAAAGGTTTAAGAGGCTTATATGAAGTACAGATAATAGAGGACTCCACAATGAGAGAGAACATGAAGGAATAGGGAAAGAAGCTTAAACATTTGAAAAGCAATGCTGAACAATGAAATTAACTTAACAAGAAATAGTAAAGTCAAATATCTTACAGTCACTTCATTTAGAGGTTGTGATAGGAATAGGATAATTGCAATACAAATTGGATAATATGGCAGGCAATATTCAAAAGAGGGCAGAAATATTACAGAAAAAGTTTGCTTTTATATTTACTGAGGAGATAGGACAGCTAGCCACAACGTTGATGTTGAGATCAGCAATGAGGAAAGCGCACTTAATTAACAAGTGGGGCTAAAAGTTACAGTTTTTGGCTAATTGCAAGTTGTGTTGAATTTGTTGGGAGGATCTAGCTGCAAAGCTAAGTGGGATTTCTCACCAAATCTTACCAAACTCACCGGATTAATTGTTGTTCCAAACTATGTACCACATCCAATTTACTGACACCCATTTGTTGATATATGAACTAGTGGAACTACTCTGTCAAAATTAGATTAGATTACAATAGATTAGATTACTTACAGTGTGGAAAAGGCCCTTCGGCCCAACAAGTCCACACCGTCACGCCAAAGCGAATACCACCCAGACCCATACTCCTACATTTACCCCTTCACCTAACACTGCAGACAATTTAGCATGGTCAATTCACCTAACCCGCACATTTTTGGATTGTGGGAGGAAAGGTTGAGGAAACAGGATTCAGACAGAGCAGTGGAGGGATACAGGATAGCCAGAAGGGACCTGAAGAAAGGGATTAGGAGAGCTAAGAGAGGGCATGAAAAATCGTTGGCGGATAGGATCAAGGATAACCCCAAGGCATTTTATGCGTATGTGAGAAACCTGAGAATGACGAGAACGAGGGTAGGGCCGATCAAGGACAGTAGTGGGAGACTGTGTATTGAGTCGGAAGAGATAGGAAAGG
>NC_057742.1:43491654-43511223 GCF_004010195.1 Chiloscyllium plagiosum
CATACACACACATATACATACATCCCTCATATATACATAAAATAATAACAGAAAACAACTCTAAGGGGGGGGGGGGGGGAGAAAATCAAATCCCTCTCCCCACCCCCCATAATAATATTAAGCAATAAGGTAAGGAAAAAAAAGGGAGGGGATATAAACCAAAACGGGGGGGGGTGGAAGGCAGACCAACATCCATTATGTCCTACAGTTTATCTAAGGGAGTCCAAGAATTCCTTAGCCTTTTCTGGTGATCCAAAGTTATATACAGATCCTTCATGGTTAAAGTGTAACATCGCTGGGTAGCGTAAGGAGTACTGTATATTTAAGTCCCTTAAACGCTTCTTCGCCTCGTCAAATGTCTTCCTCTTTCGAACCAGAGCCGGGGAAGAGTCCTGAAATAGCATGATCTTGGATCCTTTGTAGATCATAGCTTGGGGGTCTTTTCCGAGATTTCTAGAGGCTTCTAGGAGTATCTGCCTCTCCCTGTAGCTCTGCAGCCGGAACAGGACCGGGCGTGGGCGCTGGTTCGAGCCGGGCCCGCGTATTGCTACCCGGTAGGCCCATTCCACCCTTACCTGGCCTGATCCAGCTTGCAGATTTAAAAGTTGTGGCAGCCACTGCTCCAGGAATGCTGTAAGCTGGCCTTCCTCTTCCTGTTCGTGAAGGCCCAGCAAACGAATATTTTTTCGACGTCCTCGATTATCGAGGTCGTCATTATGATTTTCCAAGGTCCGGACTCGCTGCTCGAGAGTCCGGACCTGATCCACGGCCGATTGAGCGGTTGTCTCCGAGGTCGCGGCCTTTAGCTCCGTCCCTCCGACTCGGCGTTGAATTTCTTCAATTTCACGGTCGTGCTTCTGCAGCGCGGCCGAGAGCGACTCCCAACGATTCCTGGATTCGACGATACAGGCATCGATCTTCGAGTCAAGCTTGGAAAGCATTTCTGCAAGACTTGCTACTGTTGGTAAGTCTCCCGGGGCGGCTGTGGACGCCTCTGCTGCAGCTGGAGAGTGTGGGGGAGGGGTTCCTGCTTGCTGAGAGCTGCGGGCTCCCTTCCCTTTAGTCATTTTGACTTAGGATAAAGTTGCTTAAATGTAATATTACACAACTAATTGAGTTACTAAACTATTATAAATGATTTATAAATGATTTGGTGAGCTTGGTAGGGGGTAGGTGACCCACTGTGCCCAAGTCTTGGGAGGAGCACTATAGACTCAGTCTTACTGGGTCGCCGCCATCTTGGATCCCCCAGTACTCACTTTCATCCAATCTGAGAAATGCCTATCTATACCTACCCTCTGTTTCCAATGTTTTAGCTAACTTCTAATCCATGCTGCCAAGGACCCATCAATCCCAAACATTTCAAATTCACTAAAGAATCAGCGATGAATCACTATATATTCTGCAAGTCTGAATATGTAACATTCAATGCAGTCCCCTCATCCATTGCTTGTAACTTCATCAAAGAACTCAATTAAATTTATTGGATAATACCTACCCTTGACAAAGCTAGATGGGCCAGGTAGGTCATCCCAATGCTGGTTGCCCTGTCAGTCAGAAGATGGGTAGGCTGCCCTGAGCACCGTGATCCTTAGGGAGGTGCGAGAAATGTTGTCCTCAAGGAAGGTTTTTCAGGTCAGACCGAGAGCCAGATGGTGCATAGGGGTGGTCTGAGGGCTGGAAGGCGAGTAGGCTACCCTCAGCGCTGTGGTCTCAAGAAGGTATAGGGACGGGCTGTCCTAGAGGTGGCATGGAGGGGCGACCAGGAAAGCCAGAAGGTGGTCCTGATTGCCATTGTCATGGGGGGGTGCGAGGTGAGAACAGGACAGGCTGCCCTTGAGATGTAAGAGCTGACGAATAACCAGAAGGGGCATAAAGCAAAACAAAAAACCTTGTGGCTGGAAGGTGGGAGGGATGGATTGTTTGCTGATTGTAGGGTGTATTTTGCACTGTTTTATTGTTTATTTGATTGGACTGTTTCGTATTTGCATATGATTGTGTCTATTATTCCTTTTTTGGTGAGATAAAGTGGGATTTGGGGTTTGTTCTCATTTCCCTGCGAACTGGCTGTATGGTGGGGTTTGGAGTCTGGCCTTGCTGCTCCTTTCCCCTGTAAATTGTTGTTCCTTGTAAGCTGCTGCTTATTGCTAAATATTGACTGTTTGTGTTTTGTACAGTTTGATAAAATTAAAAAAATTAAAATAGAAACTCCTCAGTTGAGGAATGACTCCGAGCTGGAGAAAAAAACAACCATGAGATTCAGAATCTCATCAGTTGAGGACTAATTCTGACCTGGTTGGCCTCAGTGACTGTACCTTGGGTTGCTGGTTCTTGAGCTACTGGCCATATCCAGTGTATTGGAGATTTTGTTTTTATTGTTTGTCGGAAGCTGGTTCTTAAACTGGCTAGCCATAGCCAGTGTACCTTGGGTCCTTGAGCTGGTGGCTACAGTCAGTGCTTCCTGGACCCCTAACTCTTGAATTGGCTGGCCTTTGGGCTGACTGGCCATAGCCAATGTACTCTGGGTTCCTGCCTCTTGAGCTGGCTGGCCACAGCCAGTGATATTGTTGGGTTTATTTGCCTTTATTTTAGTGGGGAACTGGCTCTTGAACTGCTTGGCCACAGCCAGTATGGCCTGGGTTCATAGCTCTTGAGCTGACTGGTCATTGCCAGTATGCCTTGGCTGGTGGCTGTTGAACTGACTGGCCACAGCCAATGAACTGGGGATTTATTTTCTCTTTTTTTTTGGTGATCTGGCTCTTGAGCTGGCTAGCCACAGCCAGTGGAATGATGGGGCCTTTTTTCTTTTGACGAGCTGTTTTTTATTCCCTTTTTGACTTTAGGCTGGTTGGCTAGTGCCAGAAGCACTGCTGGTTTCATTCCTTTTCCTTGTAATCAGTGGTACTGATATTTTGGATTATATTGGGAGTGGAAGAGACAATTTGGTGGTGGGAGTTATTATTCGTTCCACGGTCAGCTGTTTGGACTGAATGTCTTACCTGCCCTGCCTCGATTCCTGTGCATCAACTGAACCTCCATAATGGGCCCAACCTCACTTAGTAGGATGACTCGTTGTCTGGGGGCTAGATTGTGGCAGTGTGAGTGGACCAGACCTCATGGGGAGCCAGGTCTTCGTGAGTAGTATGTGCTGACAGGAGAAGGCCCTGCCATCAGAAACGAACCCTGCTGTCAGAGCCAGGTTCCCATTTTGCGAAGTGGATTCTGGGTCGGATGGTGAACTCTGGGAGTGGCCTCTATGTCAGGGGTGGCCCCTGTTTTGTGAGTGGACACTGCCTCATGTGTGGTCTCTATCTTGGAATGAACTCTGCCCCTCGCGGTTTGCACTGTTCCCTTATGTATATATCATGTTTGCACTGTACTTTATCATGTAGGTTGTGATTTAATTGTGATTCCATGTGTGTATTGCATTTTGTGTATGTCTCAGGAGAGTTAATTTTGCAGGCAGTGCACGCATGTAAGTTTTCCTTTTATGCACTGCTTTTTAGTTGTTCACTATTTCGTTTTATTTGGAGGGTTGTGATGTGGTTTACTTTGTTGGTTCTATGTATTGTTTTTCCTGTTAGTTATAGGGGGACTTGGGGCGTTTGTTTCCGAGACCCCGTTCCTTTGTAGTTTTTTATTTGACTGTTAGTGTAGTATGTGTATTGTCAATTTAGATAACTTTGAAGATAAAAAAAAATTTAGAATCTCTTCAGTCGAGGACTGGCTCAGAGCTGACTGGATTCAGCCAGTGTACTGTGCATTTGTAAATAAAGGGTAATTTGGTGACGGGATTTCGACCTCCATGAAATTATTTTATTAAGTTGTGAATGAGATAAGTATGACTATTTTGAAAATGAAAATATTGGTATCAGTTATTAGTGCTGCATATAAAAAAAATTAGGATCTCCTCAGTTGACTTTAAGCTGGCTGGCCACAATGAGTGCACTGGTGTTGTGTTTTTTTGGTAACTGATTTCTGAATTAGCTGATCTATGCACCCAGTTTCTTACTGTTATTCCTATTTGAGGACTAATTTCTGAGCTTAGAGTGTTACTGTTGTATTTCCATTCTCACCAGGGAACTGTTGTGTTACTGGCTGGTTGCAACCTGCATGTTACTCTTTTTGCTTTTTGGGCAAGGACAATGGTGATTTTGAGGCAAGCCGCAGCACTTGCACTATGGCTTTTAGTGTTTGCACTTTCTTTTTTGCCAAAAAAGTGTAACCAAGAGATTAGAATCTCCTCAGTTGAGGACTGACTCCAAGCTGGAAGATATTGCCTTCCTTTTTTTTTGTTTTGCTTCTTTGGTCTGTGTTCAACTGCATTAGCAACCACTATCACTACCGCTGACTAGGCACCACCTTTGATGCTGCTACTGCCTGGGACAGCCTTCACTACTACTGCCTAAACCTGCTTCCACTGCTGTTTCCTGGGCCCTTCCAACACTAGCAACCACCATCACTACTGCTGTTACTCCTGCTGATGCCTGGGCCCCATCAGCACCTAGGAGTATTGCTGCCTGGGCCTGCATCCTTCCACTGCTGTTGACTAGGTCCACCAACACCTGGGATTGTTGCTGCTGCTGCTGCTACCAGTGCCGCCTGGGCTTGCCTTCACTGCTGCTGCCTATACTTGCCTCCACTGCTGCTTCCTAGGCCATTAGCAATCACAGATCACTATTGCTGCTGCTCTTGCTGCTGCCTGGGCCTACCTACTGCTGCTGCTAGGGCTCACCTTTGATCTGCTGCTACTGCTGTTCAGCGGGTCTATCTTTGATGCTGCCTGGACCCTCCCTGGATCTGCTTCCTGGGCTTGCCTCCAGCGCTGCAGCCTGGGCCCCTACACCAGCTGAAACTGCTGCTGCTGCCTCGGCCCCTATAGGGATTGGGCCTAACTCCACTGTTGCTGCCTGGGCCCTTACAATAACTGGGACTATTGCATCGGGACTGTTAATACTGCTGCCTAGGCCTGCCTCCACCACTACTGTCTGGGCCCCTGCGATAAATGGGACTGTTGCTGCTATTGCCTGGGCCTGCCATAATCAGGATCAAGATTGTTGCCTGAGGCCTGTGTAGAAGAAGACCATTTGGGGCAGTCCAGCAGTATATCATGGCTAGCCCTATAGCAGCAGGTCCAAGCCGCACCTACACCAATGTAGCTGCTGCCTTAGGCTCGGCTGCTTCAGTCCCAGCTGTGACCGTCCACCATTAAGCTCCTCATGAAAGGCCTGGCATGATGACCTATCTCCACTCCTACATGACCACTGAGCCCTGCAGTAAGGCCACGGCTAGTCACAGCCCAACGGGCTATGATCTCCAACATTCTCCCCCTTCATTGGCATTGAGCACCTTCACGTCCATTTCCATACTCTGGGGGAAATCCGGTCAAGTGTCCAACTGCTCCTGCTCGGTCTGAAGGATTCTGCCCTCAAACATGTTTATTCCTTCTATTGGCAGATATTCATTTGCTTGGCCCAGGAGGAGGTAACGGAGGGCTCCTTTACGATCCTGCGTGACAGCACTGTGCCTTCTGGCAGGCGGGCAGGGTGTGGTGCCATCTGTCTGTCAAGATGCGACATATTGCGAAGAACTGACAAACCCAAAAGGCTGACCTGGCTCCTCCAACACTGCTGCCCCACCCCCACCAGCGCCCTCATGGTGACACTAAGAGCCCTGCATGCAGGCCCCCAGCAACTATTGTGGCCCAGCTGGAAAGAAGGCTTGGGGAGAGCTAAGGCCCTGGAGGCTGGCCCCATGGCTGCTCCTATTGTCCTGCTCCTAACTTGTTTTCCACCTTATCCTTCCCAGGGTCGAGACCTCGGCCCGTCCTACCCAGTCCGAAGATACCGACATGGCTGCACCAGTGTTGTCTTGGTATGGGAACCCCGAACCTCACCCATCCTGTTTCCATTTCCAGGCCCAGTCCTGAGGTACTAACCCTTGGGGCTTCCAAGCCTGGCCCTGGCCCCAAAACACTGGACCTCAGGATCACTGAGCCTGAATCATGCCCACTTTTTTGAACCCTTACCCCGACTTCGAGGGCTCCATTGCTGACCTCCATCCTGGATGGCCCAGACCAGGAATTCTGGGCTGGAAGTTGGGACCCTATCCTGCTTACCATCACCTGATAAGCAGGGGGCAGGGCAGGAAGTGATTGTACTGCTTTCTCCACCCTCCCCACACCCTTAGTCAATCGTCTTCCTCAGACAGCTGGGAGGTGTGGGGTGAATAAAGCTGGTACAATCACTTCCTATACCCCCATGTTTACCATGTGTTGGGGGAGATGTGAAACCTCATGACTGCCAGGGTAGGCAGGAGGGAGGCCATTTTCATAACCACCAGGAAGAAGTGCTGCTCACAGCAAGAGGAAGAGCAGGAGCGTACTACCAAAGGGAGTTTTGGTGTTCATAAAGTGAAGCACCGAGCCCCCCAGCCACACCGTCAGGTGAAACAAACACCTGGCACAAGCTCTTTGACCCTCAAGATTTCCGGCTGAAAATGGGCCAACAAGATCTGCGGGTGTGGTGACTCTTGTGGACACCCCAAGGGTGAGTCTACGGTGCCTCTTGCCTTTCCCGGACCACAGTATGACCAATCTGGGGCCCTAAGGGTTGCTCCAGACTCTCTTGCTTCTGCAGCTCCGCTGGCCTCCTAGGATGAACCAAAGCCCACTGCAAGCCACGGTACAAGGACCGCTATGGTAAGTTTAAATCCCGCTTGCTCACTGAACATTGGAGAGGAGGAAGGTACCTTCCTCACTCCTCCCTCCCAGATTGTTTTCCTGGGCACCCTCGCCCTGTGGGACAACCTCTTCCCCAAAGGGCCAGCAACCCAATAATGGGACCCTGAGCCTCCGCCATTCGATAACCCAGGCCCAGAACATACCACAGAGTGCACTAAGGACATTCCTGCCGGTCACCCTGGTGTGGTGCCACGGGGCGATAGAGACAGCCGGCGGTGCCAGATCTGCCTCCACTCTCACCATGGGGAAGGGACTGGTGATCGTGGATAACTACCCAGAGGAAGGCCAGGATTTTGTCAAGGAGACCCACAATTGCCCGGACAGAGTCAGCAGGCTCTTGAGTGCTGGAGAATCTGAGTTAATTTTCTGGTTCACCCAGGCATTCACCATGCACTGGGGCTGGACATCAGCTATAGGAAGTGGTTCAGAAACTTCCTTGGTGCACTCTGGGTGAGAGCAAGGGAACTTTATGGCTCTCTCTTGTCCTCCCAGTAAACGTAATTGCTTTTTAACTGTTGATGGGGATGGTTGTGCACTACTACTGACAAAGGAGACTACCACAGCCAGCCTCCATATCAATAACAGCAGGGAATCACAATACAGATTCCAGGCCTTCTCTGTCCTTCGAGATGGGAAGTATGCGGTGTGCATCCTGCAAGTAACCTACACTACCCTAGGAGACGAGGCTACCTGGCTCTTGGAGTGGCAAGGGGGTGTCCACATGAGTCACCCCAACTGGAGATCTTGTTGGCCCATTTTCAGCCGGAAATCTTGAAGGTCAAAGAGCTTGTGCCAGGTGTTTGTTTCACCTGAGGGTGTGGCTGGGGGGCTCGGAGCTTCACTTTATGAACACTGAAGATCCCTTTGGGAGCATTGTCCTTGGGGTGGAGCGGAGTCTAACGAGGACTGGGATCACAGAGTCTGGTTTGGCATTGGCGAGGAGATTGGGGGACTTGGTCAAGTCCTTTGACCTGATGGACATCTGGCAGAATCTCCATCCTAATTCCATCGTTTCATCTTCGTGAGGCCTGAAGTCGGAGCATCCAGAATTGACTGCCTGTACGTTTCACTAGTGTACACCTCCTGCTTTCCAGCAGCTTCCATGCGGCAGATGCTGTGCATGGGCCATCACCTGGTGTGGGAGGAGCTCCTTCTGCTCGGTGCCCAGCTTGAGTCTGCGTACAGCACTTTAACAACCTGTTGCTGAAGGATGAGCAGTTCCGGGACTTATTTCGTCGGTTCTGGGCTGGCTGGAGAAGGAAGCTATGGTGGGATGTGGGCAAGGCTCATGTCCGTGCTTTCTGATGGGAGTACGTGAAGGGGTCAACAAAGAGGTGGAAATTCAGGATCAAGGAGTTAGAGAAGAAGGCATTTGACCTGGAGTCATGTCTCGGTCAGACTGATGTTGACCCAGCCCTGCGGGGAGTGTGCAAAGGTGAGAGGGCCGCGCTCTGGGACCTGGAGCTCGTCGGGTCCCAGGGCACGTACGTGAGGTCACAGATCCAGCTCCTCCAGGACCTGGACTGCAGCTTCTCCTTTTCTCTACTCGCTGGAAAAAAGTTGCAGCACCCATCAGCAGCTCCTTGTGCTGCTAGCCAATGACGGGTCCCTTGTCTCAGATCCAGTGGGCATCAGGGCCCAGATTCACACCTTTTACACCACCCTGTTCTCTCTGAATCCTTCCAGCGAGGATACTTGCAGAGGTCTGTGGGAGGACCTGGTGCAGCTCAGCCTACAGGACGCCGGAAGGCTCGACGCTCCCGTCACTCTTGAGCAGCTGAATGGCACCCTCGACCGGCTCTCAAGGGGCAAGTCCCCTGATGGCCTGACTGTGGAGATCTTCACAGCATTCTGGGACATCCTGGGGAGGGACTATGTGAAGGCCCTTGGGGAGGGTCTTACTGCCGGAAAGCTGCCCTGTCTTAGCACAGGACGGTCATTGTCCTACTGCTGAAGAAGGGCACCTTTAGTCCTTGAGGTACTGGTATCCAGTTTCCCTCTCCTTGGTACAGATTGCAAAATTTTCATGAGCGAGTTGGCTTCTTTCCTGGCTTCTATGCTGGCCCACATGATGCACGCTGACCAGTCCAACACAGTCCTGGGCCAGAGGATTCTCAACAATGTCCTTCTGGTCTACCATGTGATTCATTTCTACAGATGGGCTAGTCTGTCCGGCGCTTTCCTGTCTCTCAATCAGGAGAAGGCATTCGACAGGGTCAGTCACGAGAATCTGCATATGATTTTGCGGGCATTTGGGTTCGGGATGCAGTTTGTCACCCACACCTGACTTGCGTACGCCGCCGCAGGGTGTCTGGTTAAAGTTAAAGAGTCCCTGACGGCACCCCTTCGCTTTGGGAGAGAGAGTGTGTCAAGGCTGCCCTCTGCCCCGCCAGCTGTATTCCCTGTGCGTGGAGCCTTTCCTGCACCTCTTGGCGAGGAGATTGTCGGGGCTGGTTCAGTGTGACGCGGGCGGGGGAGGTGTGGTCCTCACAGTTTACACCAATGACATGCATGTCACTTTCATTGACCCAGCTGACCTGGGAAGAATGCGTATGTGCCGGAGGTGTACTCAGCGGTGTCTTCCACCAGGATCAACTGCGTCAAATATTCCAGACTACTCTTCAGTCAGTGGCAGGTGGACTCTCTGCCGGAGGAATTACAGGAGTTCAGTTGGATTAACACCCATCTCCTTGAAATGGGGGCATACTCATCCCAGCTGAGGAACCCTGGCTGGTGAATTGGCAGGAGCTGGAGGCCAAAATCTCGGCTTCCCTAGGCCACTCGTCAGGACTGCGCCAAGTGCTGTCTTACAGGAGTCCAGTGCTGGTCATAAACCAGTTGGTGGCCACCATGCCGTGGTACCAGCTGGTCCCTTTGGTCCCTCCTGGGTTTGTTGTTGACATTCGAAGAACTTTGGTTCACTTCTTCTGGGATAAAAAGATGCATTGGGCTGTGGCACAGGTTCTGAGTCTCCCTATTAAGGAGGGCAGTCAGTCGCTGGTGTGCACCTGCACCCACGTGGAGTTTTTCCATCTTCACGCCTTGAAGCAATACCTTTACATTGAGCCTTCTCCTAGTTGGTGATCAGGTTTATTAACCATGATGGTTTAGAGGTTGCTCTCAGAACGCTGCCTGTCTTTTACCAGGACCTGATCACTGTCTGAAATATGGTGGAATCACGTCACGCCTACCCTCTGGCAGGAGTAGCGGCTGTTGTCAGGGAGCCACTGCTCAGGAATCTACACTTCCCTACTCACAGGTTCCAGTGGCTGTCGAAGGGGAAGGCCATGATGGCGAAGGTGACCAGGGTCGGGGACGTGCTGGATGTTGGGGGTCTGGGCTGGACACTGCCACAAGATATCATGAGCAGGGCGGCGCTAGACATCCATTTCGCAACCACAGTCATTCGATGCCTTAAAACAGCGATGCTCGGACCCAACATAGTGCACCAGTTGGAGGATGCTCAGGTGTGTGGTGGAACCACGTCTGCACATAACCCCGCTCAGAGAGGGTTTCACATTGGCCCCAGAGTCCCATACCTCACATGGGAGCCTGTGCCCCACAGCCTGAGCTGCCCCCCGAATTTCAGTTTTGTCCCTTTTAGAGACATAAACAGCGGGCCCTGTACAGACTGCTGCTGCACACTGTCCAGCTCTTCTCCCTCATCCACCGCCTGGACAGGCTTTGGGCATGACCATTTGCCACCAGGTGGTGGGGATTTCTAGTGGTGGGCCCTCTAAATGGGAGTCCTCCCCCCTTTCTCCTAGGGATGTGGGGTGGAGGGTGTTGCACACAGAAGTTCCTTACAATTCCAGATTGTGGTAGTTCATGGACTCCCAGCCCAACTGCTTGTTCTGTGGTGCTATGGAGTCTGTCCACCATGTATATATTGGGAGTGGGCACTTGCTGACTCTAGTTTCCGAAAAGCCTTCCCCTCTGCTTTTGGTTGCACTTCAGCTCCACACTCCTGAGGAGGGGGGAGGGGAAGTCAGAGGACCTCTTTGTGGGTCTGCTCCTGGGCCTGGCCAAGCTGGCCATAAACAGGCCGAGGCAGCGGACCATGGAGGGGGTTGTTATGGTCAATCGCCTGCCCCTCTTCTGCGGTTATGTCACGGCCTGAGTGACCTGGACAAGGAGAATGCGGTGTCTACCAACACCCTCGAGGTTTTCTGGGAGAGGTGGGTACTGCAGGGTGTTTCCCCCTCTGACTTTAGATTTAGTCCCTGTCCCCCCCATATGGTGGCGACTTTCCACCTTCAGACTTTACAGCAATACCTTTACGTTGAATCTCCCCTCTGTGCCAAGTGGCCAGGCTGGCCATTAATAGATGTTGGTACACCCTGGCGATGTTTTCTCTGTCAGGTGCGTAACCTCAGCTATGACACGCAGCTTCTATTTACCAACCGTGATGGTTTGGAGGTCACCCTCAGGACGCTGCCTGTCTTTTACCAGGACCTGATCACTGTCTAGACCATGGTTGATTCGCATTGCACCTACCCTCCATCAGGAGTAGCAGCTGTTGTCAGGGAGCCATTGCACAGGAATCTGGACTCCCACAATCACGTTCGTATATAAGGGATATGGGCATCTGTACTCCCTTTTCAGCTTTCTTAAAGATCTTTTATGTTTTTGGTTACACTTCAGCCCCATTCTCCTGACCATTGGGCACTCGGCACAGAGGGGAGCGGACAGGACAGAAGATCTCCTAGTGGGTCTGCTCCTGGGTTTGGCCAGGCTGGCCATTAACAGATCCAGGCAACGGACCATGGTTATGGTTATGGCCAACTGCCTTCCCCTCTTCCGTGGTTACGTGTGAACCTGGGTGTCCCTGGATAAAGAGCAAACATTGTCAACCAATACTCACGAGAACTTCAAGGAAAGATGAGCACTGTGGGATGTGGAGTGCTTTGTTTCCCCTGCCAACTCTATTTTTATTTAACCCCTGCCCATCGCACCCCCCACACGTACTTTTTCATTCACACAGGCTTTGTCCTCAAGGAACAAAACTGCATGGCACTGGCCACTCCGGTATTTTTTTCCTGATGGTGGAATGCGAATAAGGTTTTCTGCATTCAATGTTTCTTCACTGTGCCCCATATCTATATACACATGACATGGGTGATGGGGAGAAATAAGCACAAAAGATTTGCAGTGTGATGTAACTGAAATTATACATTGAAAAATTGATTTTCTGTTAAGCCTTTCATTTAACAGATGAAAGGCTTAACAGAAAATCAATTTTTCAATGTATAATTTCAGTTACATCACACTGCAAATTTTTGCTATAAATTCTGTTACGATCAAGCCCTCCACAATCACCTGATGAAAGAGCGTCGCTCCGAAAGCTAGTGTGCTTCCAATTAAACCTGTTGGACTATATCCTGGTGTTGTGTGATTTTTAACTTTGTGCACCCCAGTCCAACACCGGCATCTCCAAATCAGTGTATTATTGTTGTAGTTCAATTTTCACTGGGGAACTGTTGTTTCACTGGCTGGTTGCAGTCTGTGTTACGCATTTTGTTTTTGGGCAAAGACAAAACTGATTTTATGGCAGGGCTCAACCCTTGCACTATGTTGTTTTTTAATAGTGTCCGTTCCTTCGCTTTTGCATTTTAAAAAAAGTATAATGAGGACAGGATGTACACGTATTTGGAAAGGCAAGGACTGATTTGGGATAGTCAACATGGCTTTGTGCGTGGGAAATCATGTCTCACAAACTTGATTGAGTTTTTTGAAGAGTAACAAAGAAGATTGATGAGGGCAGAGCAGTAGATGTGGTCTATATGGACTTCAGTAAGGCGTTCGAAAGGTTCCCCATGGGAGACTGTATTCTCATGGAATACAGGGAGAACTAGCCATTTGGATGCAGAACTGGCTCAAAGGTGGTGGAGGGTTGCTTTTCAGACTGGAGACCTGTGACCAGTGGAGTGCAACAAGGATCGGTGCTGGGCCCTCTACTTTTTGTCATTTACATAAATGATTTGGATGTGAGCATAAGAGGTGAGCATAGTAAGTTTGCAGATGACACCAAAATTGGAGGTGTAGTGGACAGCGAAGGGGGTTACCTCAGATTACAACAGGATCTGGACCAGATGGGCCAAAGGGCTGAGAAGTGGCAGATGGAGTTTAATTCAGATAAATGCGAGGTGCTGCATTTTGGGAAAGCAAATCTTAGCAGGACATATACACTTAATGATAAGGTCCGAGGGAGTGTTGCTGAACAAAGAGACCTTGGAGTGCAGGTTCATAGCTCCTTGAAAGTGGAGTTGCAGGTAGATAGGATAGTGAAGAAGGTGTTTGGTATGCTTTCCTTTATTGGTCAGAGTATTGAGTACAGGAGTTGGGAGGTCATTGGAATGAGCTGCCAGAGAATATGGAGGAGACTGGTACAGTTGCAACATTTAAGAGGCATTTGGATGGGTACATGAATAGGGAGGGTTTGGAAGGATATGGGCCGGGTGCTGGCAGGTGGGACTAGATTGGGTTGGGATATCTGGTCGGCATGGAAAGGTTGGACCGAAGGGTCTGTTTCCATGCTGTACATCTCTATGACTCTATGACATTAGAATCTCCTTGGCTGAAGACTGACTCCAAGCTGGCTGGCCATAGCCAGTGTGTTACTGCTGCTATTTTTTTTGTTCACTGATTCATGAACTGGATGATCTACACAGACATTCTGCGACTGTTATTCCTCTTTGAGGACTGGTTTCTTAGCTGGCTGATCTACACAGACACCGTATACTGTTGTATTTCAGTTCTCACTCGGGAACTGTTGATCCATTATTTCACTGGTTGGTTTCAGTCTGTGTGTTACTCCTTTATTTTGAGCAAGGACAATGCTGATTTTGTGGCAGGACCTAACCCTTGCACCATGGTTTTTAGTGTTTGCATTTTATTTTTTTTAGATAAAAAAGTATAACCAGGAGATTAGAATCTCCTCAGTTAAGGACTGACTCTGAGCTGGCTGGCTATGGCCAGTGGACTGTGTACAAGTAAATAAAGGGTGACTTGGTGGCAGGATACAAAAAATCCAGGAGATTAGAATCCCCTCAGTCGAGAGAAAAAAAATAACCAGTAGATTAGAATCTCCTCAGTTGAAAACTAAAACAAAACAATATAGAAGACGAGAATCTGAGCTGGCTGGTCACAGCCAGTGTGTTATTCTTGTATGCTTTTAGATCTGATTCTCAACTCGGCTGGTTACACAGCCCGTTTGTTACTGTTATTCCCTTTTGGGGACTGATTTTCTGAGTGTAACAGTGTATACTGTTATATTATCGTTCTCATTAGAGAACTGCTGTTTTGTTATTTCATTGGCTCGTTGCAGCCAGTGTGTTATTCTTGTTTTTTTTTAGCAAGGGTAATGATAATTTTGTGGCAGGGCTTAGTCCTTGCACTCTGGTCTTTTGGTGCTTGAACTGAGCCCCTGTGGATCAACTGCACCTTTACAAATGAACTCTACCTCTGTGAATGGACTTGGGCCACTGTGGATGGACCGGGCTCTGTGGAGATTCAGTACCTGTGTATGTGCTATGAAGTGTGTATTTGCTACATTCTGGAGTGGACTCTGGATTCGGAAGTAGAATCTGTTTTGGTAATGGACTCAGCCTTTTTGATAGTTGATCTTATCACCTGCACAGTATCTTGTTTGCCCCTGGGTCTGGGAGCTGGATGCTAAGTAGGTTGTTCTGAAAGCTGTTTTCCCAGGAGCCAGAGGGTGGGAAAGCCATCCTGTGAATCGGATTGTGAATAGGAAAGAGTGGAACGGATCGCCCTGGAAGTAGCTGTCGGTCTGTCAGGGCAGACCAAGAACCACAAGGTGCATAGGGGTGGGTTGAGGGCTGGAAGGCCTCCTGGGTAGGTATTGGGAAGGGCTGTCCTAAAGGTGGCTAGAAAATGCGTCAGAGTGGTCCATGGGCCAGATGGAGTGTCGGGTTGGACGAGAGCTGGATGTGTGTAGAGGAGGACCAAGAACTGGAAGGCAGGTTGGCCATACCGAGAGCCGTAAAGTGGGTAGGCCGTCCTAAGCACTGACATCTCAGGAAGGATGGGCAGTCATAGAGATGCCATGATGCACATTGTGCATACCAAGAACCAGATGGTGTGTACGGGCGGTCCGCGAGACTGGAAGGTAGGAAGGCCATCTAGATTGCTGTTGTCCCAGGTTAGTAATGGGTCAGGCTGTCCTAGAGATGGCTGGAAGATGTGTTAGGGCAACCTCATGGGGCAAACCAAAAGACAAAAGGGGCGAGGGGCGGACTGAGAGCTGGAAAGTGTGTACAGACAGGCTGCCTAAGAGTGGCCAGAAGGTGGAAGGAGAGGGCTATTGCTGTATTACCAGGGGTGTCTGTGCAATTTGCACTGTTTTATTATTGAGTTGCTTGAACTGTTTTGTATGTTTTTGGGTCTACTCTTTCCTCTTTGGTTAGTTAAGGTGGGGTTAGGGTCTGTCTGCATTTCCCTATGAATTGGTTATACAGTAGGTTTTGGAGTTTGGCTTTGCTGACTCTTTTTCCCTGTAAATTGCAGTTTATAGTAAACTGCTGTTTATTTTTCACTATTGACTTTGTATTTTGTACAGTTTGATAAAATAAAACAGAACCTCAATTAAAATAAATTAATAAATATAAACAGGAGATTTTCCTACACCTACACACACACGACATAGGTGCTGGGGAGGAATAAGCACTACTGCTGTTTGCTGGTAATGTGGAAGTTTAAAAAAACAGGAGGTTAGACTCCCCTCAGTTGAGAGAAAAAAAACTGGAAGATTAGAATTTCCTCAGTTTAGAACTGACTCTGAGCTGGCTGGCTACAGCTAGAGTGCTGTGTGCTACTAAATAAAGGGTGACAGGATAAAAATAATACAATCAAAAGATTAGAATACCCTCAGCCGAGAAAAAAAAATGACTAGGAGATTAAAATCTCCTCAGTTGAGGAATAATAAAAATATAACCAGGAGATTAGACTCTGAGCTGGCTGGCCACAGCCAGTATGTTCCTGTTGTATTTTTGTGACCTGATTCTCAACAAGCTGATTACACAGCCAGTTTGTAACTGTTATTCCTTTTTGGAAACTGATTTCTGAGCTGGTTGGCCACTGTTATAGTCGAAGAGTGTGGTACTGGAAAAGCACAGCCAGTCAGGCAACATTGGAGAAGCAGCAGAATCAATGTTTCGAGCATAAGCTCTTCATCGGGAATGAGGGGGTGGCACAAGGGGGCTAAAGGAGAAATGGGAAGTGGGTGGGGCTAGGAAGGAAGGTAGCTGAGAATACAGTAGCTAGATGAAGTTGGGGTGAACGTGATAGGTGGAAAGATTGAAAGTGGGCCAGCTCAAGAGGGTAAGTGCAAAGGTGGAAGGTTGAATCTGGGTTGGGGGGGGGGGGTGATGGAGGAAATTAGGAAACTGGTGAAATCCACATTGATCCTGTGTGGTTGGAGGGTTCCCAGGTGGAAGATGAGGCATTCTTCCTCCAGCGGTCATGTGGTAAAGGTTTGGCAATGCATGTGTTCCAGGAGTTGCATATCCTTGGCGGAGTGGGAGGGGGAGATCAAGTGTTTGGCCACAGGGTGGTGGGGTTGTTTGATGCATGTGTCCTGGAGATGTTCTCTGAAGCATTCTGCAAGTTGGTGCCCTGTCTCCCCCATGTAGAGGAGACAACATTGGGAGCAAGGATACAGTAAACAATGTGTGAAAGTGTAGGTAAATCTCTTTAGGATGTGGAACTCTTCTTTGGGGCCTTGAATGGAGGTAAGGGAGGAGGTGTGGGCACAGGTTTGCAACTCTTGCGTTGGCAGGGAAAGGTGCTGGGAGGGGTGTGAACCTAACAAGGGAGTTGCGGAAGGATTGGTCTTTATGGAACACAGATGGGATGTGTCAGAGAAATTTGCCCAATAAGTTTAGAGATCACAAAGCACAGTTCCAAGTGAAATTGACAAACAGTTTATTACAAGCGATATCGCTGGAAGAGAAACTGACTAGGCTGACACAGAACTGACAGTCTGTACATGTAGATCAGAATTTCTCTTCCCAGAGCTGAGGCTGAGACCAGTTTTATAATAATGCTGTACAGTAAGGCTAATTAAAAATGGGGAAAATACAATGTACCTGGAAATGGAATAATCTAGTTACAAGGATGCTAATTGGAAAACAGTTATCGGGCAGCTCCTGAAGGTCTTCAAGGAGAATGAAGGGGAGCCTCTGTTCTCCATCTTGTCGGCGGTCCCGTTGTGTGTGCTTCCTGCGCAGAGGAGTCGGGCTGTAACAATCCAGATGTACAACCCTCACGTCCCAGCAGCAGATGTCCTGACCTTCTTGAGGAGATACGTCCAGGTCGAGGGAGAGAGAACCGATGTGGTCGATCCTTTCGGGATCTGGACCAGCAAAGGACAGGTCAGGGTCGATGCCAGTGGGAACATCCTCCACCCACACTCCAGCTTTGCCATCGGAGGAAGCAGAGGTTACCTGACATACGCAGGGCAGCCAAAAGTGTGCCGAACCTGCGGGAGGTCAGGCCACATGGCGGCGGATTGCAAGGTGACCGTCTGCCGAAACTGCAAGCAGGAAGACCACCCGACCAAGGACTGTAAGGAGGCCAAGAACTGTAATCTGTGCGGAGAGGCGGGCCACATGTACAAGGCCTGCCCAAGACGAGGGGCCGCCACCTACGCACAGATGGCCGGAGGTGGCAACACGAGCTGTGGACCGCCCAAGACCAGCAAGGTACCACAAAACAACACGGGAATGGTGTCTAGAGGCAACCAGAAGGAAGGGCAGGCTGTAGCGGAGCAGACGGCAGACAGCGGGGAGGTGCAGCAGCCGATCCAAGCTCCTGCAAGACAGACGGAGGAAATGGAAGAGAAGGGACCAAAGGAAGCAGAGGATTGGATTACTATGAAAAGCAGGAAGAGGAACCCTCCCAAAGCCACCCAGCGAGGGGGGAAGCGACACCTACGCGACGAGGACACATGCAGCTCTTCCGATCGTGAGGATGGGCGCAAGGCAGGTCGTCACCAGAGGAAGAGACAGAGCGCCGTGGGGATAAAGGAGGGCAGCACCACCCAAGCAGGAAAAGACGATCTCTCTGAGGGGACAGGTAAAGCCCTCCCCCCACCCGGTGAGAACCAAGAGATACCCACCGGCCCACAGCTCCAGGTAACTGGGAGCAGCAGTCCTGTGACAGCCCAGCTGTCAGATGGAGAACTGGACCATGCGGACCCTGGGCCCGACCCAAAGACACCAGAGCGGGGAAATGGCTCCAGCGTGGAGCCAGACAGCTACCTCAGTCCTGGGATGGTTCAGCCGTTTGCCGTCACCACGGGAATGCACACAGCTACCCCAGAGGGGCAAGACCAGCAGCAAATGGACACTGTTAACCTTGTAAACTGTTAAAATGGGGATAAGAATTGCCAGCATCAATGTGCGTAGCATCAAATCGGCTACGCGATGTGTTTCTACGATGGCCTTCCTGGCCAACGTTAAAGCCAACGTCCTGTTCCTGCAGGAGTGTGGGATACCGCACCTCAGCAGCTACAGGAGATGGTCGAGCTTATGGGCCCATGGGCCGTCAGTTTGGTCGGGGGGCAACGATAGCCGCGCCTCCGGCCTGGATATCCTGTTGAGAGGAGGCAACTTCATCATCTCCGAGGTTAAGGAGGTGGTGGGCGGGCGCCTCCTCGTCGCCGACATCATGTACAGGAATGCTCCCCTGAGACTGATTAATGTGTACGTCCCAGTGGGTAAGAGTGATCGGTTGGCCGTCCTGCAGCAGCTTCCACTGTTGCTGGCTACGTCCAGGCCGGTCATTCTGGCCAGAGACTTCAACTGTATCATTGATGCAGATGGACGATCCGGCAGGGGGGACAGTAAACTGGACACCACATCCAGAGCCCTGATGGACACGGTAAAAGATGCCAAGCTGCACAATGTCTTCAGCGCCCCAGCAGACGGAGCGCAGCGTAGATACACCTGGTCACGGGCAGACGGGTCTATCCGCTCAAGGATAGATTACCTGTTTGTGTCCCGAACGCTCTCCGTCAGATCCACCGACGTCAAGCTGGTGTTCTTCTCCGACCATTGCCTCCTGCTGGCCGACTGTCACCTACAGGACAAGCAGCGGGCTGGTAAGGGAATGTGGAAGCTGAACACCAAGCTGTTGACCCCGGGAAACATTGAGGAGCTCAAGAGGGACTACGCAGGTTGGAGAACCGTGAAGCCCCTCTTTGAGTCCCCAGCGGACTGGTGGGAAACAGTAAAAGGGAACATCAAGAGGTTCTTCATCCTCAAAGGTGTTCAGGAGGCGAGAGAGAGGCGGGGAAAACTGTCCCAGCTCCAGGAAAGTATGCAGAACCTGCTCCTGCTGCAGAAGATGGGGGTGGATGTCACGGCGGAACTCAAGGAGGTGAAGGGCCAGCAAGCCTCGCTCTTTGCTTCGGAGGCCTCCAAGATAATCTTCCGGTCCAGGGTCCACTCGGTGGAGCAGGACGAGACGTGCTCACGTTTCTCCTTCCAGAAGGTGCACAAAGGGAGCACTGTGCTCAGCAGCCTGAAGGAAGAAGATGGCTCGCTAACGTCATCTCAGGCTGATATCATGATGATCAGCAAATCCTTCTACGCCAGTCTGTATGACGCAAAGCCGACTGACAGCGCGGCCTCCCAGTCATTCCTGTCCTCTATCACGGAGGTCTTAGACGACAGAACACGGGAGAGGCTGGACCAGCCGCTATCTCTGGATGAGCTGACCAAGGCCCTCGAGTCCTTCGAAAAGAATAAAACTCCCGGAAGCGATGGCTTACCGGTCGAGCTCTATTCCACTCTGTGGGACTT
>NC_057742.1:43512591-43515412 GCF_004010195.1 Chiloscyllium plagiosum
AAATTTATGAAGAGAAACACCTTTGACCACAAGTCCATTAGGAAGTGGTCAGCACGTAGTGTCCTTGAGACCCTTCGGGAAAAGGAGAGGGCGGATCCTGTCGAGCGGTTCCCTGAGCAGACTGTCAAACCCATTTGGCAGAATGCCTCATCGCCAGAACTTTCCAACAAGCACCAAGACATGGCTTGGCTGGTGGTGAGAAGGGCTCTGCCTGTGAGATCCTTTATGCACGCCCGGACTCTGAGCCGCACCGCACGCTGCCCTCGAAGCGGCTGCGGGGGGGAAGAGAATGTCACACACCTCCTTCTGGAATGTGCCTATGCAGAGGAAGTCTGGAGAGGAATGCAGTGGTGTTTGTCGAGGTTTGTCCCGAGCAGCGCCGTAACGCGGGACTCCCGTCTGTTCCCCGGGACGCACACCGAGACGAACATCAACTGTGCCTGGAGGATCATCAACTCGGTGAAGGACGCTCTCTGGGTGGTCCGAAACCTGCTGATCTTCCAGCTGAAGGAGTTGACCCCGACTGAGTGTTGCAGACTGGCACATTCCATGGTCCAGGACTAGATGTTGAGGGACGCACTGAAGCTTGGGGCAGCTGCCACCAAGGCGCGGTGGGGAAAGACCACTATGTAACATCTGGATCAGTGGTGCTGGAAGAGCACAGCAATTCAGGCAGCATCCGAGGACAGGCAAAATCGACGTTTGGGGCAAAAGCCCTTCATCAGGAGGGCTTTTGCCCGAAACGTCGATTTTGCCTGTCCTCGGATGCTGCCTGAATTGCTGTGCTCTTCCAGCACCACTGATCCAGAATCTGGTTTCCAGCATCTGCAGTCATTGTTTTTACCACTGTGTAACATCTGCCTGCCTAAGGAAGAACAGGGGGCCCATGCAGTCATTTGGGCTCTGCTGACGCCTCAGCTAATCATATGGGCATATGATTGAAAAATGTACAGACCTGTATAAAAATGATAAATTCTGATCTCTGTATGTACATGTTTACATATGTATGGCATGACCAACTGTACAGACCATCAAATTATTTTATGAATAAAGTATATTTTTGAAATTAAAAAAAAGTCCTGTTCCTTCACACAATGCAACATCCTGACAGTACCGATGGTTCCATTCCTCTTCACAGGTGGGTGTTTCCTCTGAAGTGATGAAGTGCTTCCATTGTCTTGTCCTGGGAGTAGTACTCTTGCTGGTGCCTTTCTGTCTGACCTGCCTTTGTGTGGCTTTGGTACTGCTGGGTTGTGAAACTGCCCTCGGGGCTTTGGGATATCTGTAGTGCTCTGTCATTGTTACTGGCAGCTTGAAGTATATTCTCTTGTCTGGGTGTGCCGTCTGGTTTGGCTTGTCAGCCTGCTTGATTCCTGCTGAGGTATTCTGGGTGTTTTTTGGGACCGTTGACTAATTTTGCTTTTGTGGGCCTATCGTGGGTTGGCAGGGTGGCAGATCTTTTCCCACAGGATGATAAGGGAAATATATTCCTGGTGGTGGAGTATGTTTGTAGGTGTTGGAAATGGTGAAGGAAGATGCAATGTATCTGGAGGTTGGTGGGGAGGAAGGTGAGGACTTGTTGCATTCTCAGCTACCTTCCCTCCCAGCCTCACCCACCTCCCATTTATCTCTCAGCCCCTTTGGGCCATTCCCTCTTCCTGATGAAGAGCTTATACTCAAAAGATCGATTCTCCTGCTCCTCCAATGCTGCCTGACCAGCTGTGATTTTCCAGCACCACACTCTTTGATTCTCATCTCCAGCATCTGCAGTCCTCACTTGCTCCTAGTATATTGTCATATTTTAGTCCTCATTCGAGAACTGTTGTTTTGTTGTTTTACTTGCTAGTTGCAGCTTGTGTGTTACTTTTTTTTTAAGCAGGACAATGGTGATTTTTTTGGCAGGATTTAGCCGTTGTACAAAGGACTTTTGGTGTCTGCACTTTCCATTTTGCATGTGCTTTCATGTTTTGGTGTTTGGACTGAGCCCGTGAGTCACTGCACCAGGCCTCTGTAGAAACTGAACACCTGTCTGTGTGCTATGAGGTGTGTATTCGCTGCATTCTGGAGTGGACAATGCCTTCAGGTATTGACTCTGTATACTGATGTGGATCCTGTCTTCAGGTGTGGACTTTGTTTTGGTAATAGATTTTTGATGATCAGTTTTATCACATAGAACATAGAACGATACAGCATAGAACAGGCCCTTTGGCCCACGATGTTGTGCCAAACATTTGTCCTAGCTTAAGCACCCATCCATGTACCTATCCAACTGTCGCTTAAAGGTCGCCAATGATTCGGACTCTGCCACTCCCACAGGCATCGCATTCCATGCCCCCACCACTCTCTGGGTAAACAACATACCCCTGACATCCCCCCTATACCTTCCACCCTTCACCTTAAATTTATGTCCCCTTGTAACACTCTGTTGTACCCGGGGAAAAAGTTTCTGACTGTCTACTCTATCTATTCCTCTGATCACCTCTATCAACTCACCCCTCATCCTTCACTGTTCCAATGAGAAAAGGCCTAGCACTCTCAACCTATCCTCGTACGACCTATTCTCCATTCCAGGCAACATCCTGGTAAATCTTCTCTGCACCCTCTCCAAAGCTTCCACATCTTTCCTAAAGTGAGGTGACCAGAACTGCACACAGTCCTCCAAATGTGGCCTAACCAAGGTCCTGTACAGCTGGAACATCACTTCACGACTCTTGTATTCAATCTCTCTGCTAATGAACGCTAATACACCATAGGCCGTCTTACAAGCTCTATCCACCTGAGTGGTAACTTTCAAAGATCTATGAACATAGACCCCAAGATC
>NC_057742.1:43515724-43522375 GCF_004010195.1 Chiloscyllium plagiosum
CTAACTGGCCTGTAATTCCCAGGGTTATCCCTATTCCCTTTTTTGAACAGGGGCACAACATTCGTCACTCTCCAGTCCCCTGGTACCACCCCCGTTGACAGTGAACATCACCTGCACAATGTCTTGTGTGTTCCGGGTCTGGCAGGCCTTACCGTGAGCCAGACGATGGGTAGGTTGTTCCGAAAGTCAGAAGGCTCGTGGGTTGTCCCAAAAGTTGTCACCCTGAGAGCCGGAGGTTGGGTAGGTATCCCGTAAACCAGACAGTGACAGTAGGCAGTCCCAAGAGACGGAAACTGGGTAGGCCATCCTGATGCTGGATGCCTGAGAGCTGGAAGGTGGATTAGCTGTCCTGAATATCATCATTCCGAGGCAGGAACAGGATGGGATGTTCTAGAGGTGGCTGGAAGGTGCATTAGTGTGGGCTGAGGTCCAGATGGTGCGTTGGGCAGGCGAGACTGGATGATGCGTCGGGGTGGGCTGAGGGCTGGAAGGCACGTAGGCCGTCCTTAGCACTGCTATCCCAAGAAGGTACTGTGATGGGCTAGCCTCGAGGAAAGCGCGTGGGTGGATTGAGAACCGGATGGCGTGTTGGTTCAGTCCTGGTTGAGGCCAACCCGTGGTGGCAGCAGGACAGGCTGTCTGAGAGGTTGCCAGAAGGTGTACCAGGGTGGACTGAGAACCAAAAGGTTCATAGGGACAGACCGAGAGTTAGAAGGGGCATAGAAGCAGACATGAGAAGGGCTTATGTCCAAAACGTCGATTCTCCTGTTCCTTGGATGCTGCCTGACCTGCTGCGCTTTTTCAGCAACACATTTTCAGCTCTGATCTCCAGCATCTGCAGCCCTCACTTTCTCCCCATAGAAGCAGACAGCCTTTGAGTGATTGGAAGGTGGCATGGGTTTGCTGGCTTACCAGGGTGTCTGTATAACATGCACTGTTTTATTATTCATTTGATTAGACTGTTTTGTGTGTGCTTATGTCTACTGTTTCCTCTTTGGTAAGTTGTGGTAGGATTTGGGGTTCATCTGCATTTCCCTGTGAACTGGTTCCATGGTGGGGTTTGACCTTGCCGCCCCGTTCCCCTGTGAATTGTTGTTTATTGTAAACTGCTGTTTATTGTTGACTGACCTTATATTTTTGTACAGTTTAATAAAACAATATAACCAGGAATGAAAGAATTAAACAGGAGATTCAGAATCTCCTCAATTCTGCAGAAAAAAAATACAACCAGGAGACTAGAGTAAAAAAAAAACAGGATATTTAATATCTCCTCAGTTCAGTGGACTAACTCCAAGCTGGCTGGCCACAACCATGATGTACTATTGTTTTTAGTAACTGATTTCTGAGCTGAGTGGCTACATAGTCAGTATATGTGGTTATTCTTTTTTGAGAACTGATTTCTCAGCTGGCCAGCTACAGCCAGTGTGTACTGTTATTCTTTTTTACTTTGAGAACTGATTTCTGTGCTAGCTAGCCCTACAGCCATTGTGTACTGCTGGATTTTAGCTCTCATTAGGGAACTGTCATTTTGTTATTTCACTAGCTGGTTGCAGTCTGTGCAACCTTTTATTTTTTAGACACAAAGACGATGATAACTTTGTGGAAGGCCTGACCCTTGCACCAACAGTTTTAGTGTCTGCACTGCCTTTTTGCATGTTTTCACCTTTCTGTGTTTGCACTGAACCCCCATGAATCAGCTGCACCTTTACAATTGGATTGTATTTCCATGAGCAGGCCTGGGCCTCTGTAGAAACTGAACATGTGTATGTGAGTTGCAAAGTGTGTATTCTCTGCCTTCGGGCATAGACTCTGTTTTGAAAATGGACTCAGCCTTTTTAATGGTCGTTTTTTTCACCTGCACTATGTCTTGCGTGTCCCTGCGTCTGGCAGGCCTTATTGGGAGCCGGCCAGTAAGAGGACGTTCCGAAAGCTGGAAGGTTTGTAGATTATCCTGAAAATCGTCACCGAGAGCCAGAAGGCAAGCAGGCCGTACTGAGATCCAGAAGGTGGCAAGGCCATTCTGAGAGCTGGAAGGCAGGTAGGATGTCCTGAGAACCAGAATGCGCATAGGGAGCGGTCCGAGAGCCAGATAGTGCATGGGGGTGGACAGAGAAATGGGAACGTGCATAGTAGCGGACTACCTTTCATGGCCAAAAGGGGAGTAGGGACAGGCCGTTTGCTAGTTTACCAGGGATGTCTATGTTATATGCACTACTTTTATTATTTGGTTGATTGGATTCGTTTTGTATGTATTTACATCTACTGTTTTTTCTTAGGTAAATTATGGTAAGATTTAGGATTTGTCCACATTTCCTTGAAAATTGGTTGCACAGTGGAGTTTGGAGTCTGGTTTTGCCACCCCGTTTCCCTGTGAATTGTTGTTTATTGTTACCTGTGAATTATTTTGTATTTTTGTACAGTTTTAATACAATATGACATAACCAGAGGAATAAAAATATAACCAAGCAATTAGAATCTCCTCAGTTGAGAAAAATTATATATATATCAGGAGATTTAGTATCTCCTCAGTTCAGAGGACTGAGTTCGACTTGGCTGGCCACAGCCAGTGTACTGTGCACAACTAAATAAAGAGGGATTTCATGGTGGGATATCAGTCTCTGTGCAGTTACTTCACACATGAACAGGCTTTTCGGCCCTCCAAGCCTGCACCAACATGTTTTAACCTTTCACACTAATACTGTCTTTGCTTTTATGATACATATCCCTCTATTCTCATCCTATTCATGTATTTGTCCAGGTCCACCTCTGACACTCAAGACACTCAACACCCTTTGTGTGAAAAACTTGCCTCGCATATCTCCGTTAAACTTCCCCCTCCACCCCACCCCTCACCATGAACTGGTGTCTCCTAATAATTGACCTTCATACTTTACAATCTATCCAAGCCAGTCACGGGGAGACTTAATAGAGACGTACAAAATAATACATGGCTTGGAAAAGGTGGATGCTAGGCAATTGTTTCCGTTAGACGAGGAGACTAGGATCCGTGGACACAGCCTTAGAATTAGAGGGGGTCATTTCAGAACAGAAATGCGGAGACATTTCTTCAGCCAGAGAGTGGTGGGCCTGTGGAATTCATTGCCACGGAGTGCAGTGGAAGCCGGGACGCTAAATGTCTTCAAGGCTGAGATTGATAGATTCTTGTTGTCTAGAGGAATTAAGGGCTACAGGGAGAACGCTGGTAAGTGGAGCTGAAATGCGCATCAGCCATGATTGAATGGTGGAGTGGACTCGATGGGCCGAATGGTCTTACTTCCACTCCTATATCTTATGGTCTTATGGTCTATAAAGCATAATTTGTCTATCCTTCCAATGAAGACAAGCATGCCAGTGGCCTTTTTTTTCCACTACCTTCTCTACCTGCACTGGCGCCTTCAGTGATCTGTGATCCTGCACGCCCACATCTCTCTGCATATCAATACTTCTAAGGGTTCTCCATTCGCTGTATAATTTCCACCTGTACTTGACCTTCCAAAATGCATCCTCACATTTGTCTGGATTGAACTCAATTTGCCATTTTTCTGCCCATGCCTCCAACTCATCCATATCCTACTGTATCCTCTAACAATCATCCGTGCTATCCGTACCATCAGCAATCTTTGTATCATCCGTTAACTTATGAATTGTACTAGCCAAATTTTCCTCCAAATCATTTTGTAGACCACTAACAGCAGAGTTCCAGCACTAATCCCTGTAAAGCAAAATTTGCCAAAACCCTCCATTTCAAAAATCATCTTTTCACCTCTATCCTCTGTCTCCTATAACAAGTCCAGTTCTGTATCCATCTTGCCAGCTCATCCTGATATCATATGACTTCACCTTTTGGACCAGTCTGCCATGAGGGACCACATCAAAGGCTTTGCTGAAGTCCATGTGGACAACACCAACACTTTTTCCTCATCAATCATCTTAGTCATCTCAAAATACTCGATCAACTCCCCTGCACAAAACCATGCTGTCCATCATTAATAAGTCCATTTGCTTCCAAATGAGTATAGATCTTGGTCCTGAAAATCCTTCCAATAATTGTCCCACCACCGAAATGAGCTCATAGACATGTAATTTCCTGAATAATCCCTCTTACCCTCTTAAACAATGGGTTAAACAGTAGCTGTTCTCCAGTTCTCTGGGACCTCACCAGTGGACAAAGAGGATAGATAGATGTCTGTCAATGCTCCAACAATTTGTTCTCTCTCAATCTTTTGAGATATGTCCCTGGGTCCTGATGGGATCTATCAACCTTAATATTTTTTAAGATCCACAATACCACTTCGTTTTTAATAGCAACTTAGCTGTGATCACTATTTTTCAAATGCTCTCTCACTCTGACTTTCTCTGCTTGACCTCTTTCATTTCCTATGACTGGATCCAGCACAGCTCCTTCCTCCATAGGACTGGACATGCATTGTTCAAGAAACTTCTCCTACAAACATTGCACAATTTCCTTTTTCAAAGTCTACCCTAGGATAATTGAAATCACCAACTATCACAGCCCTATTTATCCTGCAGAATTCCATACTCTGCCTAGAAATACTATCTTCTATTTTCTCCCAACTATTTTGAGGTCTGTAATAAATACCAATAAGTATTTAAGTGAGTAGATATATAAGCTCCTTTCCTGTTTCACGTCTCCAATCATTTAAACTCAATTTCAAGAACTACATCTCTTTTCACAGGCTGCGATAATACCCTTAACGAAGATTGCTACACATCCGTTTTATCCACTAATTCTAGGAAAATTCTTAACATCCTATGTGTTCTTCAGAGAGAGATAGAGTGGTCAATTCCAAACCAATAGAGTAAATGTTTTGGATGTTGGAACAATGGAAGCAGCATGAAGGGTATGGTCAAGCTCCCAGAAAACCAGGATTTTAATTTTAACACTCAGTAGCCATTGGGGTTGGAAACTGCTATACATCGCTTCCTGCTACAGCAGGACATTTGAGTTCTCTCTTTCTTGGAATTCTACCTTGAGGTTCTTTCCTCCTTGACTGGAGAATTACATGTGAGACAATCTGTTTTACTGAATTTGTCTTTGTCAAGATTGCATTTATGGGATATGACTTTTTTTTTCTCAGGAATCACATCTCAAAAACTAAACCAACAGTATGTGTTGCCAGTCAGCAAGGAGTCAATCCCCTGAACTGAGGAGATTCTGATTTCCTTCATCAGGAATGAAGAAGGGCTTATGCCCAAAACATCGACATTCCTGCTCCTCAGATGTGGCACTGTGCTTTTCCAGCACCACATCTTTCAAATCTGACTCTCCAGCATCTCAAGTCTTTACTTTCTCCTAGTCACTATTCTGGTTTGAGCCATGTTTCTGTCAATGCTACAGTGTCATACCCACATGGCAATTTCTACTTGCAGTTCCCCAATTCTTTACACTACACATTGTGAATTTAACTTAACCCTGCCTTTATCTCTCTCTCTTGCCCATTAAACTTACAAACTGAAATTCAACCAACTGTTATATTTACTGTCTCAACCAGGAGATAAGTTCCATTTCTGCTCAAGTAAATCCCACCTCTTCTGAAGAGCTTTCTTTTCCCAAAAATGATATGAATGTCCCACAAATCTAAACCCTTCTCTTTTATATTAATCCACAAGTTACACATTTACTTCCTTGATCAGTCTTTGCCTAAATACAGAAGCTGATGGCACAGACAGTATTTCTGAGATTACTACTCTGGAGGTCCTGCATTTCAACCTCCTCGCCAACTCTTGAAACGGATCCTGCAAGACCTTCAAGCTGTCCCTCCCAGTGTCATTCATTTCCATATAAACCACAGCTACTGACTGTTCACCATCCCTTTCCAGATGGTTATCGAGCAGTTCCATTATATTCTGAACCTTGCACCCAAAAGGCATCAGACCATATGACCTATCTTTTCCTTGAACTATTAAATCACCCACTACAATTGTCTTTTTGATATGCCTAACAGCCTCATTCTCTTTCTCCACAGTAGCCTTGGGCATCACGACACGACAGTTTTCCTTTGTGTCAGTAACCCCAATGGAGTCAATGGATGAAGGCTGCTTTGCATGATTGACTGGGCTATATTCACAACCCTCTGTAGTTTCTTGCCATCTTACAAAAAGCAATTGCCACACCAGGCTATGATGCATCTCGCTAGGACACTTTCTGTGGTACTTCTATAAACATGCGGAATTCCCTGGCTTCCTACGGAAGTAGAGGCATTGTTAGGTTTTCTTGACCATCACATTGACATTGGTGGACCAGAACAGATTGTTGGTGATCAGCACTCCCAGGAACGTGATGCTCTCAAGATGCAGACAGCAGAATAATCTCCACTCATTATGTGGAAGATGAAGCGCTCTTCCTCCAACCATCGTGTTGCTATGGTCTGGCGATGGAGGAGTCCAAGGACCTGCATGTCCTTGGTGGAGTGGGAGGGGGGGTTGAAGTGTTGAGCCACGGGGTGGTTGGGTTGGTTGGTCCGGTGTCCCAGAGGTGTTCTCTGAAACGTTCCGCAAGTAGGCAGCCTGTCTCCCCAATATAAAGGAGGCCACATTGGGTGCAGCGGATGCAATAAATGATGTGTGTGGAGGTGCAGGTGAATTTGTGGCGGATATGGAAGTATCCCTTGGGGCCTTGGAGGGAAGTAA